>NW_012117877.1:234028-248696 GCF_000951035.1 Colobus angolensis palliatus | reverse complement strand
ACTCCCCTCACACACGTGTCTCAAAGTCCCCCCACAGGTTGCTCTGCAGATGATAATGCAGATGTCAGTGACTTCCCTTAAAAGATCTCAGAATGCATTTTATCGAAAGGCACATGCCCCAGGTTTTAGAAAAGGTGTTTCATTTCAGGCAATGGGAAATCATACACTATAATTTCTGACTCAGATTAGCATCACAAAGTCCAGGATTTATTTCTTCCTACTCTCAACTTTGGCACGTTCAAGTGTTTTCCACTTACTTTGCAATCTGCAATCTACCCCCTCTCCATTGCATCTTATTGTTTGCTTCTTGCTGTTTCTTGAAAATGAAAAGAACAATTGTTGATTGAAGTAATAAAGCTCCCATAAAATGAGGACTTACTGACTGGTTCTCTCCATTAGCATTATACTTCTGACTTGTGATTCAACACTACTGCTTAAGAATCACTTCTATCAGTTTCTAGGATAGCACAATTCAGCATCTGAGTTCTCAGGAATTCATAAATTACTCAGAAGAACTTAACATCTATAGATCTGAACAGTGTCTGAAATTGTGCTTTTTCAGACATCAAAAAAGCTAAGTCCAATGACTTCCCTAAGCCTGGGTCATCCTACTTTGCAACTCAAAGTCTGCCTGGCATATAAGCAGTGAAGTCAGGATTTGAAAGCTATCCGTTTGCTCAAAAATGTCCTTTTTTTTTTTTTTTTTTTTTAGCAAGCCTGCTGATAACCCTGCCAGCAACTTGGAATTAGGACATTAGCACAGTTTATTCAGGCTCCTATTACACAGCAAGTAAAAAGAGAAGATGGCACAGAAAACTCCACATATTAGCATGTTATCAGATTAGCTTGTTGTCACCTTGGGGTAAAGAGGACAAGAGGCAGAAGCCTTGGCAATTTAACAAGGTACCAAGGTGCAGAACCTCAGTTTATAAACTCCTTGAGGAAGTGAACATTTAGCTTTGTAATTTTCAACATAGCTGGCATATCATTCGTATTTAATGAGTATTTGTTGAATCATACTTGGTGCAGAGAGCACCAAGAGGCAAACAAATTGTTTGAGGTGCTTACTTCTTACCTTGGCTTTTGCCACTAGAACTCAGTTACCTTGACCTAAACTTATTGCTTGTTTATGTTTTATTATCCTGACATTTCTTCCTCTGTGTGTGAGTTTAGATTTCCAAAAGTTTTGTTTCTGACCATCTTATCCTGGGGATAAGGAATAAAAGAACAGATGCTAGCCTTTGTGTGTTTGTGACAGGGTAGGGTGGGGGAATTCTAGAAATACTATTTGTGATCATCTCCCTTTGGAAAAAAAAGAAAAAATCATTCATAATATGCTGAGGTTTAGATTGAGTATGTTGTGATTTAGCATGTATGATACTTCATAGAGGCAGCAGCAGTAAAGCCTGGGCTTTTAGTGTAATGATCACCCAAATAATGTACATTGTACCCATTAAGTAATTTTTCATCCCTTATCCCCCTCCCACTCTCCTACCCTTCAGGGTCCTCAATGTCTATTATTCCACACTCTATATCCATGTGGACACATTATTTAGCTGTCACTTACAAGTGAGAACATGTGGTATTCAATTTTCTGTTTCTGGGTTTTTATACTTAAAGTAATGGCAACCATGTTACTGCAAAGACATGATTTCATTTTTTTATGACAGAATAATATTCCATTATATTGGATAAAGAAAATGTAGTACGTACACACACACACACATATGTATGGCAGAATGTATATATATAATAGTAGAATAATATTACGTTATATATATTATCCATATATAAATATATATTATGTATGGAATATATATCATATATAGAATATATAGAAGAGTAATATATTATATATATGGAATATATATGGCATATTATTATTCCATCATATATATTATATATTTTATATATATATGTGTGTGTGCGTGTGTGTGTGTGTGTATAGTGCCACACACACTACATTTTCTTTATCCAATTATTTGTTGATGGACACTTAGATTGATTCCATATTTTTGCTATTGTGAATAGTGCCATGATAAACATATGAGTGCAGGCATCTTTTGATATAATAATTTCTCTTCCTTTGGGCAGATACCCAGAAGTGGGATTGCTGGATCGAATGGTGGTTCCATTTTTAGTTTCTTTGGAAGTCTCCATACTGTTTTCCATAGAGGCTGCACTAAGTTACATTCCCACCAACAGTGTATACATGCTCCCTTGTTTCCACATCATCGCTAACATTTGTTATATTTTGACTTTTTAATAATAGCCATTCTGTTGTGATGCTGAGCATTTCTTATATGCTTGTTGGCCACTTGTATATCTTCTTTTGAACAATGTCTATTCATGCTTTGGGGGGGCTTTAGGAATAAATAAACCATTACAAATGAAGCTCCATTTCGAATGTAGCTGTGGGGAGCTGACTGTGTTTTGGTTAGGAAGAGTGGGGAGTGGGTCTAAAGGGAGAGGAGGAACAGACATGGCTTACTGTATCAGGAGAATGATGTCCTGCCTGGGATCCCATAGAGGGAACTGCTGCAGGCAGCATGGCTCTCTCAGAGAAGGTGTTGAGTCCTCTATCCCCCATTTGTGTTTGAATGAATAGAGCTGTGGGATTGGATCAGCCTGGCCAGAAAATGGCCCAAGGGATATCTCCCCACAGTAGTCCTCCTGTTAGCCTCCTGTTAGTCCTCCTCCTAACACTTTGCTAGGGGCAAGAATGAATGCTAGGTGTCTGCAATTATCCTGGCCTGGGTTAGACAGTGAGAGAACATAAACTGGGTCCATTTTTGCCATTTCCTTCTTTGCGCACAATAACACCACGACCAACAATAAGCAAGTATGTTATTGAGGGGTTTATTTGTGGTAGACACAATACTAATCATTTACGTGGATTATCTCTTTGACTACGCCACAGGCTATAAAGGAGATGCTATTTTTACCCTGTACAGATGAAGCAACTGAGGCTTAGAGAGAGACTAAGGGTGTTGTACAAGACCACCAAGCTACTAAGTGCTGGGACCAATATTTGAATTCATTTACTCCTGAATCCAGAGGCTGAACACTTAACGCCTGTAGAGCATAGATAGACCCTCCCTCTTCCGTGTGTTAAATCCTAGGTCTTGTGTGCTTTATTTGCAGAAATGGACCGTGGAAAACTGGAATGGCCGTTCATTTCTGGAAGCTGTCTCAACAGCCATCTGGAATCAGTATGTCCCTAAAGAAGGAAATCACTCAATCTATAGATCTTAGAGGAGATGAGCAAACCTGGACACATCAGGTTTTGAGAATGTGTGTGGAGCCCATCTTGGATCTCATCACTACACCACAATTTCCACACAGGAGAAAGAAATTATAACCAGCCCAATTTTGACTGGAGAATGGAAAGGCATGCTTATTGTATTATCCGTCTCAGATTTCCTTATCTCAGATAGTTTTTGACTAGTGCTAGAAAGCAATCAATGGGAGATTGAGTTCTTTGGTGACCTTTAAAAATCAACGTGTTTTGTATTGACATTCAACCTATATGTGTTGATTCCTTGCCAAGGAGTAGTAGGTAACGATTTTGCTTTTGTTGGGGGAGTTCTTGCTCTAAGAACAGGATCCTGCATGTTTCCAGAGTGTCTTTCTAAAAGGTCTTGTCTCTAATCGGCTTTAAACATTTCCATGCCTTCTGATTTTGGTGAAAATTCCATGCCAAGGCTCACAAAGCCTTTTTTTTTTGAGACGGAGTCTCGCTCTGTCACCCAGGTTGGAATGCAGTGGCGCAATCTTGGCTCACTGCAACCTCCGCCTCCAGGTTCAAGTGATTTTCCTACCTCAGCTTCCTGAGTAGCTAGGATTACAGGTGCGTACCACCACACCAGCTAATTTTTGTATTTTTAGTAGAGACAGGGTTTCACCATGTTGGTCAGGCTGGTCTCAAACTTTTGACCTCGTAATCTGCCCACCTTGGCCTCCCAAAGTGGTGGGATTACAGTCGTGAGGCACTGAGCCTGGCCACAAGCCTTTTTTTTGTTTTGTTTTTTTTTTTTGAGACGGAGCCTCGCTCTGTCACCTAGGCTGGAGTGCAGTGGCCAGATCTCAGCTCACTGCAAGCTCCGCCTCCTGGGTTTACGCCATTCTCCTGCCTCAGCCTCCCGAGTAGCTGGGACTACAGGCGCCCGCCACCACGCCCAGCTAGTTTTTTGTATTTTTTTAATAGAGACAGGGTTTCACCACGTTAGCCAGGATGGTCTCGATCTCCTGACCTCGTGATCCACCTGTCTCGGCCTCCCAAAGTGCTTGGATTGCAGGCTTGAGCCACCGTGCCTGGCCCTTTTTTTTTTTTAACCACACTTTGTATTATCCAGAACTATTTGCAAGTCCCAAAATGTGCCTACCCTCTCACCCTTTTAGGTCTGATGCATACTGATCCTTCTGCCCCAAAATGGTCCCCTACTTGTCTACCTGGCCAATTCCATTTAACTCCACCCAAAATGTTCATTTGCATTTGCTTACTCCGAGTCAAGTTTCTAAATCATCTTCCCCACGCTGAATGAAAACTATGGGTTCATGTTCACTTGTGTCTACAGCCTCGCAGGTGGTCAGGAGCTCAGTCCTGCTGTCTTGCAGTGGGGTTCCAACCATCCTTCAGCTACTTACTGAGTCACCTTCAAGTAAGTTATTGATTTCTTTGTGTCTCAGATGGGATGTGTAAAATGGAATATGAATAGTATCATACTCAAAGATTAAAGGATTAAATAACACCATAAGTAAAGGACTTAGCATAGCACTTGACTCATTATAAGTTCCCCATAAATATTAACTGATAATCATAGATTGGTAAAACTAAATTGCTTTGGCATATTAATTATCATTATCTCTCTAAACTACACTGAGCAGTTTGAGATCAGGAACTGATGTTTTGTCTTTATTTCTCGTACACTGAGCACATAGTAGGTGCTTCATAAATATGTGTTAAGTGAGTGAGAATTAATCATCATAAAGGTGATAAATGAATGAACAAGATCCTCATGCATAAATATAGCAATTGTTTAATTATTATATTAAACAGGCCTTAGGGTTTAAAACTCTCCTAAGGACTGTTCACCTGCTGGAAGTTTGACTTGCTGCACTAAGTATGGGCACATTCATAACATATAAGTGTGAAATGTCCTCTTTATTAAACACTGTAAATCCATCAGACATGGAAGCAGAGGACAGCTTCAAGATTAGAGCCTCTAGGTGGAAAGAGATCGTACAAACTTGTTCCTCAACTCTTTCCCTCTCTTCACTGCTCCGTGTGAGATGGTTTCTGCTGCCACCAACCAGCGTGCAGGGCACCAGAAAAGACTCCACTCCCTTTGTTAAAACTCTGCATCAGATGTGAACTACAGTCCCATTCCTTGCACACACAATAGCTGTCCTAAACTTTCAAGAACACAAAAATGACCACGTTTCTCAAGTACAAGTTTATGGCAGTGAAACTAAGGAGCCCTAATATCCTGGTACCCCTCCATCCACACACGGAAGCTATGGTCGATTGGTCCATTCCTTCCACAACTGCTCTAGGTTCTGTCTGTACTACAGAAGTTAGAAAGATACCAACTCCATTTCCCAAATGTTCTTGCAGCTGGGTTACAGATGTGACTTGGGTCCTCCAATGACTCGCACTGAGTTAAGTGGGGGAGAGAGTGAAGTGAGAGCAAGAGAATAGGGCAGCATCCATTGTGCCAGTGGGGTTCTCATGAGCATGTGTGTCCTCCCTCAATCCTGGACTGCACGTGGAGTGCTGCTGTCCTAGAGTCAGCACTGGGGTCAGTGGTGTTCTGAGTCCCAGGCTCTCACAACAGCAGAGGCAGCTACCACCCATCTATGCTATTTCTGTGACGTTGTGTTTAGTGTTATTACTAGAACACCCAGTCTGAAGCCCACTTCCTCCAGCATAACCACAATTTTGTAAGCACCTAAATCCTGGTATTAAATTTTTTTCTGCTGAAAATAGCTGGATTAGTATTTCGCAATCCTTTTCCAGTCCTTCTTTGCAGCTTTGTTGTTGTGCTATGGTTGTTTTGTTCTCTAGCCAATATCTCCCCTCTTCTTGGCTCCCCTTTCTTGTCCCTTCAAATCTACCCAGGCTGCTCCGGAAAATGACTAAATCATGTTGCCTTTCTCCACACAGGAAGTCCAGGGCCATACTTCTTGGCTCTCAATTCCATATTGAGGTTTTAAACCTCAATATGGAATCTACCCCACTCAATTTGCTTGTAAGCCCAAATGTTCAGCTCCTTAACATGAGGTACACTGCTCTTTACAAATGATTTCAGATGTGATTCAAATGACGTCAGACACCTGTTGAGTCCCAGTGAATAACTGTTTCACATGAGGGCTTCTGGGTCTACTGTATTGGAAAAAAACTTTCCCTCTTTCCCTAGTATCAAATGGCTTCACCCAGTACAAGTCTTTCACAGAAGAGTACCCCAAGAATACCAACCTGAAAGACAGCCAAGAACACAAACTCAATAACAAATAGATCTTGAAAACTGGCACACATAAAACCTTGGAATAGCCACAGAAACAGAGCCCCAGCTTTCACATATTGCAATGTACTTTGCAATGTACTTTAAACAATAAAACCAAAGACCTGTGCTTCTGTGTTACATCTTACTCCTTTCCTTTCCTTTTTTTTTCATTCAACTGCTATTTTTAGATTTTTCCTGAAAAAAAAAAAAAAACAAGCCTGGGCGCGGTGGCTCACACCTGCACCTGTAATCCCAGCACTTTGGGAGGTAGATCATGAGGTCAGGAGATCAAGACTATCCTGGCTAACATGGTGAACCCCCGTCTCTACCCAAAACACAAAAAAATTAGCCGGGCCTTGTGGCAGGCACCTGTAGTCCCAGCTACTCAGGAGGCTGAGGCAGGAGAATGGAGTGAACCTGGGAGGCTGAGGTTGCAGTGAGTTGAGATCGCGCCACTGCACTCCAGCGTGGGCGACAGATCGAGACTCCATCTCAGAACAAAACAAAACAAAACAAAAAAAACCTTTTTAAAACAGAGACAGGGTCTCAGTACATTGGCCAGGCTGGTCCTGAACTCCTGGGCTTAAGCAGTTCTCCTACCTTGGCATCCCAAAGTGCTGGGATTACAAATGTGAGCCACCATGCTCAGTTATTTTTCCTCTTCCTGACAGAGGAATTTTACCATCTTATGCTAGGATCACATTTTCAAAATGCTAGCAAGTTACATGACCAGGTCTTGAGCTCTTTGAGAATGAGAACTGCCTTATCCATCTATCTCTCTTTTTCATTGAGACAGAGTCTCATCAGTTGCTCAGGCTGGAACCTCCACCTCCTGGGTTCAATCGATTCTCCTGCCTCAGCCTCCCCGGTAGCTGGGATCACAGGCATGCGCCACCACACCCAGCTAATTTTTGTATTTTTAGGAGAGTCGGGATTTCACCATGTTAGCCAGGTTGGTCTCGAACACCTGACCTCAAGTGATCCGCCCTCCTCAACCTTCCAAAGTGCTGGGATCACAGACGTGAGTCACTGCACCCGGCCTGTTTTACCCATCTCTCTATTCTCAGTACCTAGCATTGGGCCTGGCCCACAGTTACCATATACACTTCAGCAGCAATTCTGTGATACCAAATGGGTGTCCTATAATTCAATTCCATTCTGACCAACCTCCCGGAGTTAGCACGGTCCCCACAGGGTAAGGGGCTTAGTCTCATAAGAGTGCCTCCTTTTCAGACGCCAACTACAAGTCTCAGATGTCCCCAAGCTTCTTTTACTTCTGCCCAGTCAGCTACAACTTTGGGGATTCTCACAACTTCCTTCAGGTTTGATAATTCACTAGAATGATTCATCGAGTGCTAACTGAAAGCACTATACTTACAATTACTGTTTATTATAAAAGATACAACTCAGTAATAGCCATATGGAAGATATAACAAGCTAAAGTCTGGGGAAAGAAAGGTGCAAAAGTTCCATGCCTATGGAGTCAGGGTATGCCACCCTCCTGGTATATTGATATGTTCACCAACCTGGAAACTCTCTGAGCCTTATGTTTCATTACATAGATTTTACTACATAGGCACGACTGATTAACTCCCTGGTAGTGTGTTTGAATTCACTCTCTGCCTTCCTCTATTCCCTGAAGGTCAGGGGTGGGTTTGAAAATTCCAACCCTCAAATCATCTGCTTGGTCTTTATGACATGGCTAGACCCTCCCTTGAAACTATCTAAGGGCCCACCATGAGTCATCTCATTAGCATAAATTTATGGTAGAAAGGAGCTCATTATGTAAAATAGAAGACACTCCTATCAGGAAAATTCCAAGGGTTTTTGAAGCTCTGTGCCAGGAGCCAGGGACAAAGACCAGATATATTCTTTATTATATCACACCATCTGAGACACATTTGCCAAACTGAGTTGAGTTGGCTACCTCCAGGTTCCCATTAGTCATTTTATAAAAATTAAATTAAAGGATCTTCTGCAATTCTAGCATCAAAGTGCTCCCACTGGAAGTAATGTTCTTTAAGCCCTTCCTTGAATATTCATTTAAAACACAGCTTAAATAACCCCCCAAGCTGAAAGCCAGAATTTAAGTACCTTTTTAACTACAGGTGATAGGAAATGAATCTCACCACCCCAGATGGGCGTTTAAGGCTTGAATATATTTACTACTAACGTTTTTATATCACCTTTGAAGTTGCTATTGTAGGGATATCAGATACCATTATGGCCCAGGCTCTGGGTGAATATACTGCCCTGCCAGCTGGAGTAAATATCAAGCACTTTAAATTTTATCCAGGTAAGCACACAGTAGAATAAAACACTTCATTGTGCATCTGACTGGTGGTGTTTTTTACTATGAAAACTGAATAAGAGAATAGAGATGTACAGATACTATGTTTCAGTGTTTTTATCACCTTGCTTAAGAGAAGAAAACATGCCAGGAAAAGGTTTGCCTTTGCATGAAAGGAAAATTTTAAATAGATAGATAGATACAGATATTTACATATATGTATACATATGTACACATATGTACACTTATGTACAAATGCATATATTCTTATGTGTACATATGTGTATGTGTGTGTGTGTGTGTGTATATATATATATATAAATGCATGTATTTTAATAGACAGAGTCAGAAAGCTTTTTTCTGGAAAGGAATAAATAGCAAATATTTTAGGCATTGGGGTCCCTATTGCAACTAATCAACTCTGCTATTGTAGTGCAAAAGCATCCATAGACACGTAACGGAATGGCCATGGCTGTGTTCTAATAAAACTTTATTTATGAACACCAAAATTTGAACTTTAATTATTTTTATGTGTCACAATATTCTTTTGATTTTTTGTAACTATTTAAAAATGTAAAAACCATTCTTCACTCAACTCATACAAAGAAAGGCAGCAGCCATAGTTTGCTGACCCTTGACCAGTAAGGTTAATCTCGTGATGATGTCTGTGCTCGGGTCACGTAATCTGAATGAACCTGAACTCGCTGGGGATTCCAACAAGTAAGTTATCTGAACTCCATTGGTTGTAAAAAGAAATCCTTATAAATACTATCCTTCCATCTCTCAGCCCACTCTCACCTTTCTCCCCTGTTTCCCTCGTCTATCTCTATCTCATTCCTGATAGACAAGAAGGATTTAATGGAAAATGTGCTCCAGCTACTTCCAACATTGACTGCTTATGCTATTAATATCAAGGTAACATGGCTGATGACAGCTTCTTTCATTGATTCATAATTCATGTCCCTGTTAAAAGGTATCTGATCCTATAAGTTATACATATTTCACTCTGAATATGCTAATCTTGTCAGTTTAAATAAAAATAAGACCACAACTTATTTCTTCCCTGATTGGGAAACTAAGGGAGAAAATGTCTCTGTTGGTGGCGGTGGGGGGGAATCCCAAGACCTGGAAAATACCTCTGACTCTGAAAGATCAAATCCTATTCAAACCACAGTGAAAGCACCTCTTAGAGATTCTACCCAATTCAATGGTGTGCGTGCTATGGCAGCATGGCAGTATTTCAGATGTACTAGCTTTATAGAGTTTCTAGAGATAGCTATTCTTGGCAAATATATTTCAAGAAGCAGTCATATTTTTTAAAGTGTTTTTTTAAAGTCTCTGTTTAAGTGAATAGGTTCATCAATCAGAAAACCCAGAGGCAGGTGGGGTAAAAAATAAAAGGGCAACTTTTTTTATTGTTATTAAAGGAGAAATTATATCTGAGGCCTGAAGCTCAATTTGTGAAGAGCATGATCCACAGGACTCCTGTTAAAGTTAGGCTGCTGCTGAGACACTTCAAAAGATCATCTTTATTACAGAACAATTGCCTGACCCAGTTTCCTGGTCAGCAACATACTTTTGTAGAAACTTCAGGAGCTGATGAAAAAGCTCGGCAAAGTTAGCAAGAGTACTTTCATCTGTGGCTCTCGGGAGGGGAAATATGAAAAGGTTTCTAGGTCTCTTGGATTTAGCACTGCCAGGTCTACTGGCATAGAAGCAAAGAATGAAACAAAAGATATGGACATGTTATAAAAGGCAGTGTCTAACTTCTTGGCAAATGTGCTTGCTATTATGGTTTGTAGAACACAGAGGTCTTTCTGTATTCATAGTCTTTTGCCTGTCAAAATATTTTGATATTGTAATAAAACCCTACTGTAAAATACATCTTGCCCATTGAGTAAGGATTCACTGCTTCGGTATAAAAAGATATTCTCTGCCCATTCTTAGGTCTCCTTGAGAAATAACTCTTGCTGCCCAAGCATCTAAACAATATTTAATTTGGAATTCCGACATGCATCATAAAACTAGCATAAAGAGCAACAATGTATGTTTTAATGATTTCAAAGGGGAAAACACATTTCCACAAATGGCTCTAAGTTAAGTTCCCTTCATTGCTTGCTGGAAAATATGGCATCTTTAAGCAAAGCGCTCTTCAGCTTTTTATTTTAAGCATCTGTGCACTTATATTTATCAATAAAAATAATCTTTCAGAAGAACTATTCCGTTTTATAATTTCCTCTTCCAGTTTAACTTTTTTCTTTAGATTTAATTTTTACAATGTCTTCTTAATTCATTTTTAAACTTACTGCTTGTATTAGTTTCCTAGGGCTCTTGTAACAAGCTACTAAAACATAGGTGGCTTAAAACAACAGGACTATAGTCTCACAGTCCTGGAGGCTAGACCTCTGAAATTAAGGTGTTGTCGGGGCCATGCTCTCTCTGAGAGCTCTAGAGGAAACCCCTTCTTGCCTTTGCCAGCAAAATCCTTGGCGTTTCTGGACTTGTAGATGGATCACTACAGTCACAAAGCCATCTTCTCCCTGTGGGTCTTCACGTCATCTTCCCTCTACATGCCTGTCTGTGTCCGAATTTCCTCTTTTTTATAAGGACATCAGTCATATCAGATCAGGGCCCAGTCGAATGATCTAATCTTGATTACTTTTGTAAACACCTTATTTTGAAATAAGGTCACATTCTGAGCTACTGGGGGTTAGGATTTTAACATATCTGTTTTAAGGAGACAATTAAACCCATAAACATTTATACTGTTATGCATTTAATAGAATAAAAATGAAATTATTAATAGAGTAAGTGAATAATGCCATTGGCTAAGAACATTCAACAGCACCAAAGAAGGTAGTATGATCGCTGGACGCGGTGGCTCACACCTGTACTCCCAGCACTTTGGGAGGCCAAGGCAGGTGGATCACCTGAGGACAGGAGTTTGAGACCAGCCTGGCCAACATGGAGAAACTCCGTCTCTTCTAAAAATACAAAATTAGCCGGCGTGGTGGCACATTCCTGTAATCCCAGCTACTCAGGAGGCTGAGGCAGGAGAATCGCTTGAACCCAGCAGGTGGAGGTTGCAGTGAGCCGGGATTGCACCATTGCACTCCAGCCTGGGCAACAAGAGCGAAAACTCTGTCTCAAAAAAAAAAAAAAAAAAGACAAAGAAAGAAAGAAGGTAGTTTGATTCTAAAGTTATTTCCGGGCATCTTAGGCCTCCACAGCCTGGGGTGTTTTCGCACTCATTCCAGCTTGATCTGGCCCATGCCAGTGTAACTGCACGACAGAGACAGGTCTGAATCTCCTTCTGGCAGGGCTTTTTCTGAAGATTCCTAATCAATGTCTGGGCACTATTGCTGACCATCTATTAATATTCACTTCAAGAACCTCCAGGTGCCGCCAGCCATGGTTTCTTTACAAATGAGGCAGCACCAAGGCAGTAGAGAAGCCCCAGCTGCAATCACTGTGTAACTCTTCTGATGTAACATCACTCCTGGCTGGTATGATGGCACTGGGCAACAGCATGGCTCAAAGACCTCTCAAGCCCTTCGCATTTGTGTGCTGGGAACAAGGGCTACAAACAGAGATATATGTTAGAGCCTAGAGCAGTGGTTCTCAATTTGAATCACCAAAGAGATCTAAAAAACATCCTGGCTCCTGGTGCTCACCCCAGTGGTTGTGACTGAGTGGAGTTTGCCGTGCAGCCAAGAGCACCAGCATTTTCAAAGCTCCCCAGACGTTACTAATGTGCAGGCAAAGGTAAGAACAGCTGGTCTAGCTCAGAGCTCCTCAAACATTATTGTGGATAGGAATCACCCACGGAGCTTGATAAAACAGATTCTGATTCTGCAGGTCTAGGGTGGGGCTTGAGATTCTGCATTTCTGACAAGCTCCCAGGGATGGCTATGCTGTTGATCACTAACCATGCTTGGAGTAGCCAGGAACTTCTCAAACTTTACTGCACCATGGAATAATCAGCAGAGCTCTTAAAAATACTGATGCCAACCCCAGGCAACAGAGCAAGACCATATCTCTACAAAACAAAGGCTTTTTAATAAGCCAGCTGTGGTGGGGAGTGCCTCTAGTCGTAGCTACTTGGGAGGCAGAAGCAAAAGGATCACTTGAGCCCAGAAGTTGGAGGCTGCAGTGAGCTATTATCATGCCACTACACACTAGCCTGGGGGACAGAGCAAGACCCTATCTCAAAAAACAAAAACAAAAACAATTTCAATAAATACTGATGCCTAGATCTCATCTTCAATGGTTCTAATTGGCCAGGAGTGTTATTTGAGTGTCAGGATTTTTGAAAGCTCTCCACGTGACCACATGATCTAAAGTGCAGCCCAGGTTGAGAGTCACCGTTATTAAGAAAAGGCAAAAAAGTCTTCAGTGGTTCTGACAATCCTACAATATGGGCACTGGGTATTATCTTTCATGATGGCATCAGCAACCAGCACACATCTGCTCATGCTATAAACACAGGTGTACCCACATGCAACAAGGAAAGGTTGCACCAGAGAGTCATTTGGTGCCTCATATACTCCTGATGTTCTAGCTTTAGGTGTCTAACCAATATTTATTCTGCTGTTGCCACTGCTGTGTGATCAGCGATACACTGAGAAGCATCCTAGTGATGTCAAACCTTCCTCTTGAGTCATTCCCAGGATCTAAAAATGATTGCCTTTCTTGTTCATGTCTCAGTTGCCCCCATAGAAAGAAGCCTGGCCGGTTTTACATGTTCTCTGCGAGACAAGAAAGACTGGACTAAATGTCCAATGGGAGTGCTACTCAGGAAAGTTCAGCTGGGCGCAGGGGCTCACTCCTGTAATCCGAGCACTTTGAGAGGTCGAGGCAGGCAGATCACCTGAGGTCAGGGGTTTTAGACCAGCTTGACCAACATGGCAAAACCTTGTCTCTACTAAAAATACAAAAATTAGCCGGGCGTGGTGGTGGGCACCTGTAATCCCAGCTATGTGCGAAGGAAGCTGAGGCGGGAGAATAGCTTGAACCCAGGAGGCGGAGGTTGCAGTGATCAGAGATAGGGCCATTGCACTCCAGCCTGGGCAACAAGAGTGAAATTGTCTCAAAAAAAACAAAAAAAAAAAAGAGAAAGAAAGAATGTTCACCTGATATCCGAATATACGAATATGTCAAAGTACAAGAGGTGGAAACAGTAAGAAATGAGGAAAAAGAATTATTTATTGTGATTTTTAAAAGTAGATTATGTTCATTGGTGGTGAGTGAGGGGAACATTCTCATTCTCCATGAATAATTGTTAACAGAATCCATAGAGCACATAAATGTGACTAAGTATTCATGGTAAATGCAAAGTGCTACTGAGTCTGACTTCAAGGTTTGTGCAGCATAAACACGAAGGCTGCCCAAGGGACCGGGTCTATGTGCACAACAAACTTTTGAGGAGAGGGGAGAGAGGATCACCTGGCAGAAGGGAGAAAGCAGATAAGGGGTGATATTTAAGGAGGCTAATTAAATCCTTTTTCACTTTGGTCAGCCACAGCCTTCCTGAGTCAGCCTGAGAACTGAAACAAGCTTTTGTAACAGTGGTTGAAACAGTTGGAGCAGAACTGCGTCACCAGTGAAGGAGGCTGAATACACCCCTATCACCAGCACCACCAGATGGTATGACATATATTCAGCCCTAGTTTACACTGGTTATCCCAGCATCTGAAGTGGTTCAACATTTTAGTACTTTTAGTGTGTCTGGGTTCAGACAAAAAATGGTCACCCTAGTCAGATATAACCTGTGTATTAGGGACTGAATTGTGTCCCACTCAAAATCCATGTTGAAGCCCTAACTTCCATATCTTAGAATGTGACTATGGAAGATGGCCGAATAGGAACAGCT
>NW_012117877.1:193922-227908 GCF_000951035.1 Colobus angolensis palliatus | reverse complement strand
ACAAACCTGTATGTTATGCACATGTACCCTAGAACTTAAAGTATAATAATAATAAAAAAAAAGAATGTGACTATGTATGGAGATGAGTTCTTTAAAGAAGTGACTAGGTTAAAATGAAGTTCTTAAGGTGGGCCCTAATTCAGTCTGTCTGGTGTCCTTACCAGCAGAGGAAATTTGGACAGAGAGACACCAGGGATGTGTGTACATAGAGGAGAGACTGTGAGCACACAGGAGGAGGTGGCCATCTGCAAGCCAAGAAGAGAGACCTCAGGAGAACTAACCCTGCCAACACCTTGATCTTGGACATCTAGCCTCAAGAACTGTGAGAAAATAAATTTCTGTTGTTTAAGCCACCCCATCTGTGGTATGTTGCTATATATCTTGCATTGGGGAAGTGGTAATTGGAGTTTCATTAAGGATGTAAATTTCCTCTGGGTTGGATAGGAGCAGAATTCTATGTGTATTTATTCATCAGTTTTCACTACGTAACAAACAACCACAAAATCCCAGCAGCACAGAAAAATAAGCATCATCTCATGCTCATCAGCAGACTAGCTGGGATTCTGTTAATTTTGCCTGAATGCCATTTGACTTTTCTCCAGGTTGCAAGTCAGGTCCAGGTGCCACTTGTTCTGGTATTAGCATTTCCATGGGGCGTGTTCTCCTCATGGTGATGGCAGAAGAGGGCAAGACCAATCATGCTAGCACATTGCAAGTCTTGGCTTGAGTTGCATCTGCTAATATCACATTAACCACAGGTCAAACCCAAAGTCAAGGATGGGCAAATACACTCCACCCACCACAAGGCCATGATAAGGGCATGGATATACTTATAATGTGATTGAAAAGGGCGTGAGATTAATTATTTGATCTACCACACCTAGGTTCATCAGTATATCTGTAGTGGTTGAGTGGCCATGGACTTGGTCCTAATAAATGAACTTTAGGGCCCTACCATCCAGGCAGTTATCTAGAACAATTGTCTCCAACAACTTTCTGGGTAACTGTCATTTCTCATTGCCAAGACTCAGCTTCCTTTAAAAAGAAAACAAAACAGAGAAGGCATATTAACTAGATTGGCAATTATAACACACAACAACTTGGTGCTTTTGTTTGTTTACTTGGTTGCAAATATTTAAAAAGATTTCACATGAAAATCCAGTTTCTCTTAATACACTGGAGAAACTGACAACATTGAGCATCAAGGCAACACTCGTCAGAAGTGGATTTGCCTCTGTCCGTTTAGATGTCTGTGCTCTGCTGATGCCATGGTCACCTCCAGGTGACTTCTCTCACCTAGGTTCTGTGCTTGCCTCCTACTGACATTTGAGTTTGAGCCTCCAAACTAGACTATCAAGCTGTAATATTCTGAGGTTCTTTAGAGACAGAATATACTTCCAATATAAACTAATTCCGAATATTGTTCTTCAAACAGTCTCTGTGTTTGATGATGTTTAAGTTTGGGGAGAATTTCTCACAGCAACTATGTTCTTGACATAGAGATTATTCCTCAAACTCTTGATTCACAATCAGAAGGGAGTGCCTTCTGTGATGCTGTATTAGGGTTCTCTAGAGAAACAGAACTAATAGCTATATAGAGATACAGTATAAGGGGATTTATTATAAGGCATTGGCTCACCCTGATTATGAAGGCTGAGAAGTTCCATCATCTTCCATCTGCAATCTGGAGAACTGGGAAAGTCAGTGTTGTAACTCAGTCCAAGTATGAAAGCCTGAGGACCAGAGGAACTGAAGTGGTAAGTCCAAAGGCCCAAGCTCTAATATCTAAGAGAGGAGAAGATGGATGTCCCAGCTCAAGAAGAAAGAGAAGAAACAAAAAGACAAAGAAAAAGATAGAATTCACCCTTCTTCTGCCATTTTGTTTCACTCACATTGGTGAGAGTGAATCTTTTTGACTCAGCCCACTGATTGAAAGGCTAATCTGTTCCAGGAACACCCTTGCAGACACACCCAGAAATAATGTTTTACCAGCTATCTAAGTATCCCTTATCGCAGCAAAGTTGACACGTAAAATTAATCATCACAGGTGCTAAAGTCTCCTGCACTGAGATTAGTTGGAATTTCATCCTGAACAGAAACACAGAGAGAGTTTTTCAGAGCTCTTCCCTGCCTCCTCAGTTCATTGGCAGTCTTGTCAAAAGATTCATGTCCAGAAGCCCTAATTGAAAGCAGCTTGCTTTGGGGACCAGCTACAGCCACGAATGGGCTCTCAGGCCTACTCTGCTACCCCACATTTCCTCACAGTGAAAGCAGTTCTAGGAGGTGTGTCTCTCACAGAGGAGAACCGGAGAGAAAAAACACTGGAAGCCGAAATAGCATAGCAGACAGGAGCAAGAGCGATTTAAAAACAAATGATTTTTGTTGTTGTTGTTATTGTTGTTTATTGGTTTGGGTTGGTCAGCTGCCCTAGGTAAGACAAAAGAGAGGAAGTGGAGGGTGCCAGGAGCAACACATGAGAGAGGCATGAGAACTACAGAAAGTCAGAGAAACTCAGTCAAGCCAGAGGTACCATGAGAAGCAGATTAATAAAAGATTCCATCCTTCTTTCCTTGTTTAACTCATTCAAACACTGATGAGCCTTATGTGAAAGCATGATTCTCAGAACTAGAATTAACATTTGCAAAACCTTTTGTAGGTAAATGTAGTCATAGATTTTTTTTGTCTCATTTAATGTTTTTTGTTTTTTTTTTTAAGTCTGATCTTATTTATTTGTTATTCTTAGAACATCTTATTTTCGACTGGACTTAAAAGCTCTCAGAGAAGACACCCCCATCTCTTGGCAATCTGTTCCTATTGTTCTGTTTTTCTTTGGCCTTCTTTGGTCTCTTGGGCAAAAGTTTATCATATTCTGCTGCCTAGTCCTTATTTTTTTCAAGTGTGTTGGTTGTTTAGAACAATGTGCTCACATCTGTATTGCAGGACATGCTGAGTAACAAGACACTGAATCTCTAGCACTTTGGTCCCGAGTTTCTTACCGTCTTTGTTCAGAGGCTTTCTCATAGTAAACTGGTGGACATCATCTTGTTTAGAGAGATGGAAAATTTGCAGACATCGCTAGCTCTTTCAGGCCCCAGGCGACAAGGCACAGTAGTAAGGTAGTCCAAGAATATCTTCCTCCTTAAAAAAAAAATTAAAAGGTGAGAACACACAGATTGGCATCCGTAATAAACCCAGAACAGATTAGTCCCTCCTTTCCCGAGTCTTTCTTGGTCTGTTACAGGAATGCCCCTGCTCAGGAGCAGGCAGACATGGCCCTGGTCAAGATACCCTGGTTCACGAGGAAAACTTGTTTGTTGTTCCCACTACTGATTTTATACACATACCCCCTTCTACTCTTCACTCAGAGTGTCAGCAGCAATTTCTGTGGCCATACGCTTCTCACAAAGGTATGAGGTTTGCCGTCATTATCTACTTCAATGAACTTCTGGCAGCCAGTAGCTGGGAAGGAAATATGCAGCTTCCTCCTGAAACAGCTGATCACCCCCAAGGTGCCACGAAAAAGAGCTTGCCTCATTAATCTTTACCACAATCCTCTGTGCATTATTTTCCCAATTTTATAAATGAGGAAACAGAAACAGAAGGACAGTGAGATTTTTCTCAAAATTGTTCATTCTATTAACAGTAGAGGCAAGATCTGAATCTACATGTCCAATGTCCCAGACCATTCTGTAACTCCACAAGGAAACTGCTACCTTTAGATAAATAGATGGGTTTGAAACTAAGACTTGAAACTGTTAAAATGCCCCAAATTCACACAGCTACTGAAAAATAAAGCCAGGATTTGAAGGCCAGTCTCTCTGACTCCAGGTCCTAAAATCCTAAGCCCTTTGATGCCTCAGATTTCTCAGTCTTTCCAAACAGGTAATATTAAATATATTATGGAGAGGTTATTATATATGTTTATAACTACTGAGAAAAAATGCAGGAAGAATTGTTGATGTTCTTCTTTTTCTTTTTGGTTTTTTTTGAGATGGAGTCTTGCTCTGTCCCCCAGGCTGGAGTGCAGTGGCGCCATCTTGGCTCACTGCAAGCTCCGCCTCCTGGGTTCATGCCATTCTCCTGCCTCAGTCTCCTGAGTAGCTAGGACTACAGGCGCCCGCCACCACGTCCAGCTAATTTTTTTGTATTTTTAGTAGAGATGGTGTTTCACCATGTTAGCCAGGATGGGCTCAATCTCCTGACCTTGTGATTCACCCGCCTCGGCCTCCCAAAGTGCTGGGATTACAAGCATGAGCCACTGCGCCCAGCCTGACCTTCTTAATTAAAATAAATCCTCCTGGCATTCAGGGTCCCTGGTGTGCATGGTACAAATTACAAAAGAGCCCAGACCCTCTGTGATCCTCCAACCTTGCGTGTATTGGGGGTTGGGGGTGGAGCACAGATGCTCTGATGGGGACAGGAATGCTGACATCAGGAGACACATCTGGCTCTAATACCTGATGGATGAACACAGGCAGGTCATCCCAGTGCAGTGCAGTAGAGGGTTGGGTCCAGTAAGATGAGAAATCAAGAAATGGGTTAAAAATAAGGCAGAAGTTATGGCAATAACCAAAGTTAGGGAGAATGCTCTATATACCTTTACATACTATGGAGTAAACATCACAGCCTCTAGTTTATGGATGAAGAAACTAGAGTTGAGAGAATTCAGACACCTTATCCAATGCCATAGAATCAGGATGTGAGAGCCAAGGTTCAAACCCCAAAATGCCTGGGTCCTACAGTGGTAAGATGAGCTTCCATGCATGGGAGGGTTCATGTATATCTAGGCTATTTGGAAATAAACCAAAGTTCAGTGAAGGCCAGTTGCCTTTAGCATGGCCTGAAAGAGGAAATGGGGCAGTAAAGGGAAGAAATTTGATCCCGGCAGAGACACAACTAGCAAAAATCCCAGTGGGCTTCACATATCCTGACATATTCCCTACCCTACCTTTCTGCCTCCTTTGACAAACTGACCGAAATCACAAAGCAGAAAGTGGGGTCCCCTCCTAACTTAGTGGAGCAGGTCAAATTTCTAACCATAAAAGGTAAAACAAACCGCTTATGTCCTTGAGTAACGCCTTCCCAGGCAATTGAAGTGAGACTCTGGCATGACCCGATATGGACCTGACCAGACCCAGCTGCCTGGCAACAAGAGGCACTCCAGGGCAGACCTTTCACCAACTTTTTCCTCATTATAATGTCATTGTAATACTAAAATCGCCACCCAAGGAGGGGCTTATCTGCCATCTTCTGTACATGGGATGCATGTTAGGACATAACGCCTCACTGCACAGGCACAGAGAAGACCCCACCCAAACATGTTTGCACTTTACTCCTTTTTCCTGCCTCAACTTCCTTAAAATGACAGGAGCTGAGCCCCTCCAGGAGCAAGCACCAGGATCCCTTTCCTGCCTGCAGCTCCCTGGTGCTGCTCCAGCCACAAGCCTATTAAACCTTGCCTGAGAAGACTTCTGCTTGGCCTGGTGTTAATTTACTACTTACAGGAGAGTCAAAGGGCTCGGGACTCAGGTTATGGTAAGAGAAGTACTCAAAACCCAGCATCCAGCAGTCATATTATTGACTTGTGTTTTTTCGAGTTGGAGTCTCGCTCTGTCGCCGAGGCTGAAGCGCAGTGTCACCATCTCTGCTCACTGTGGCCTCCGCCTCCTGGGTTTAAGCAAATCTCCTGCCCCAGCCTCCCGAGTAGCTGGGACTACAGGTGAACGAATTTCTGTATTTTTTAGTAGAGATGGGGTTTCACTATGTTGACCAGGTTTCACTTGATCTCCTGACCTCGTGATCCACCCACCTGGGCCTCCCAAAGTGCTAGGATTACAGGTGTGAGTGACTGCGCCCCAGCCGAGATCATTTACTTTTAAATGAAGCCATTTAGCTTTCATGAAGTGAAGAAAGGGAAAACAAAACAATAAATTAGAAGCTTTAATATCTGAAGGGAAATGCTTAAAAAAAGAGTTGCAGGCAAAAAAAAATAATAATAAGCAAATGAAAGGTAGAAAGGAAGAGAAAAGGGGAGGGTGAAAGGGAGCGAGAAATGGGAAAAAATAAAAAAGAAAAAGAAGGGAGAGAGAAAAGAAGGGAAGGAGGAAGACTGGAATGAAAGAAAAGAAAGAATTTTAAAGCACATGTGAGCCACCACAAATTAGATCTCCCAGCAGTGAAGCCATAGGCAGCTGTGATTAAAGATTATTTTCGGATAATGAAATTAAATGCACCCAATCCTCTGCGCCCCTGTGGGTCATGGGTTCTGGGAGACCATGGTCTACAGTGTATGTAATTTTGATTATTGTCCAAAAGCTTAGAACAATACTGTGCATACAGTGGGTGTTGCATAAATAAAAGGTTGACATTGATTGATAGTCCCTTCCCTAAAGGAAATTGATCTCCAATTCAAAGCTCTAACGTAACACTGAGTAAGGTTAATCTTCATATCCCCACAGATGGAGACTAATGGGATGGGTCTAAGTAGGCAGAAGTGCATCAGGAAACCAAACTGGAAAATGATAGCTATTGTCACCCAGGGAATTGCCAAAGCTGGATGTCACTTATGGCTCCCAACTCCAATGGCTGACCTTTTCTTCCCCCTAGAGTTATCAATAGACTAGTGAAAGAAGACTGATAAAAATGAAAAATGCATGTAAATAAGTTTTTATTATTTAAAAATGGCCATGAACAACCCTTAATTACTTGCTTTCAAAAAACAGTAGCTGCTGACATGCTTAAGGTAGGGGAAGGACAGTTACTTCTCTATGTCCTCAGACCAAGCCTCAGAGAAAATGCTGCCACATATGCAGACATGCTTAAACAAACATGCCCTAGCAGAATGGCCCAGTAACCAAACATCCATTAGCAAGCTGACACTAAGAAGTTATAAAACCTGTTCTGTAAAACTGAAGAAGTCCCAGCTGTCTGGCCTTTGAGGTGCTCCTGAATATTTTAGCCAGCCCATATCTCTTAAACACCATTAATTTTACCAACGACAGCCCATTTCGAATGCCGGTTACACTGATTAGAAGTTACCAGTTTTGGCCAGGCGCTGTGGCTCACGCCTGTAATCTCAACATTTTGAGAGGCTGAGGCGGGTGGATCACGAGGTCAGGAGATGGAGACTATCCTGGCTAACACAGTGAAACCCCGTCTCTACTAAAAAATACAACAAATTAGCCGGGCGTGGTGGCGGGCACCTGTAGTCCCAGCTACTCAGGAGGCTGAGGCAGGAGAATGGCGTGAACCCGGGAGGCGGAGCTTGCAGTGAACCAAGATAGCGCCACTGCACTCCAGCCTGGGCGACAGAGCGAGACTCCGACTCAAAATTAAAAAAAAAAAGAAGTTATAAGTTTCTACAATAAAAATCTATTTCTAATATTCATTATGCTGATTAACAAAACTACTGATGTAAATAAGAGATACAGAAAAAAACATGCCTTCAATAGTTACCTCTGAAGAGTGGTCTTTCTCATATCATGCTAGATAACTACTTCTGAAGTGTGAATTTCTATGTATAACAACTTACTGCTGCTTTGTAGTAAAACCAGCACGTGCATTTATCTTATACTAGTTATATGTGGGTATTATAAAGTATATAACAAGCATCATAACGTGAATGATGAACCATATTTGAATACTTTTCTCTTTTAAAATAATGATTTTAATAGTTGACAAATAAAATGCATTTCTTTATATAGATAAAATACATTCAATAGCCTCTTTTTCCTGAACATGAGAGAATATAAAAGACATAGTTGCTGATTTTTTCATACAAACTTAAGAAAAACTGGTTACTCTGAGACAATTTCATACCCTGCAATATGATCGGTGTACTATTTTGAGCTGCGACTATCATGCTTGTCTTTTCAGTCAAGGAAACACAGCAGCTGGTCACCCTGCTCTGTAGTTTCTAGGTGTTTGGCTCAAACTCCAATTCCTTAAGTCTTTTGTTCTCCAGATGAGTGCTAGCAAATTCCAGAAGGCCTAAGAGTCACATGTCCACTCAGGTAGAAGGCACATGAAGCTCTAATCCTGGGCTCATCGTAGTGTGGTTTATGGTCTTACCCTCCCATGGGCCCAACCCTTTTTCTTATCTCCTTAAACCCAACCTGGAATTTATTTCCTTTCACTGGTTTTTCAAAACTTGCACACACACTCACTCACCCATTAACTCATTCACTCACTCATTCAAGGCGCAGCAAAATTGAGCACTTTATATTTCCAAATACAAAAATATAAAGACCTAAAATTTATCAGAAAATGACCTGTTTTGTCCATTCTGCCTCACAGGCAGTGGTCCTCCTGGCTGCTTGATCATCCTCTGCCCCAGTGGAGTTATTGGCTTCTTGACATATTAGTCACATAACTTTGTAGAGCGCATTAGTTACTCTCCTTCATCATCCCTTCTTCCTTGCCCCCAATGCTTTCAAAAATTGCCCAATTGGGTGATTTCATTTTTTCCAGCTACACAGGCATTTCAGAATTGGGAGGAACAGCAAATGGCAAAGATAATAAATATAATAACCACTTTAAAGCCTATTATATGAAAGAAAGAAAGAGCAGAAGCACTCAGATCCCAGCACCATTAGCCAAAAATTTCTAACACTCCTTTTCCAACTTTTGATTTCTGAGTCATTAACATATAAGAACTATTATCAGCAAGAGTCATTGCTCCATTCTTCCCTTCTAATGGAACAGTATATTATTGTTTGTCCTACGTCTAGTTTTGTGATATATGACCTTTCTTCAGTTTTCTAGAGAAGAAAACATGGTTTTATTTCCTCTCTGATGGAGATCTTATTCTCCCAGAGACAACTTTTCTCATTCTATTTGACTCTCTGAAGATGAAAAACTGACCCTTTGAGATTATAAAAATAATCCATGGATATGTTTATATTCCCCCTGAGGTCTGAATTGTAAGGTGCCAGAGAAAGAGGCTGGCATATTTATTACCAATAAGCTTCCCATGTTTGTTCCCTTTATTATTATAACAAAGATAAATCTGGAGTCCATTTTGCCCATGCAAATGCAAATTAAGGAAATGTGGGCCCCAGAGTCTCCTGATGCCTTACTACTGCGGAAACCAGAGAGCTTTAACCAGAGTGGTCACGTATATTTGCTTTCAGAGAGTGACATGAGGAGTTTGGGAAGTGTAGATTGTCAAGGGTTGAATTTGTGACCATGTAAGTATGTATAAGGTATGCAAAGGACAAGAAGCAGTGATATAGCAAATCCATACTTTAATGTGTAAAAAAATTGCCTGGGATTTTATTAAAATACAGTTTCTAATTCAACACATATGGACTGAGATTCTTTGTCTCCAACGAGTTCCCAGTTGATGTCAATGCTGCTGGTGCAAGATGAGTAGCAAGACATTGGAGACAAGCGGAGGTTATTGTATGGATTCTAGAGGACATTTCAAATACAAGGTATTTTGAATTTTAGATTCAATGTTACTTAGGACCTCTAAAGTATATATTTTTAGAGTGCTGAATAAAGTCATGTCATTTTAAATTTCTTTTTTTGAAGTACATAGTACACATGAAAACTGAGTAAATCATGCTTCATAGATTTTTCACAAAGCCATTTAGCCACCTAAGAAAGTAGACTAAGAAATAGAATATTACCAGCATCACAGCAGCCTCCTCACTCCTGTTCTAAATTACTATGCTTTTCTGTCGCTTTCTTAAAGGCAACCACTCACTATGCAGACTCCTGTAAGCAGAAATTAGTTTTTCCCTGTTAAAAATTGGCATTTGTTTTGTTTCTGGTTTCCTTTATTGTTGTGTTTTCTGATATTCAGCCACATTATTGTGGGTACCAGTCATTTGTTTTTTACTCCTCTATAGCAAAAGTTGCCAAACTTTTTCTTTAAAGAGCAAGATAGTAAATATTTCCAGCTTTGGATGCCATAAGGACTCTGTGGCAACTACTCAACTCAGCTCACATAGTTGAAAGCAGCCACAGACAATACATAAATGAATAGCCATGGCTCTGTTCCAATAAATCTTTATTTACAAAAGCAAGAGCCATAGTTTGCTGACCTCTGTTCCACAGTAGTGCATTTTAAAGATGTATCATAATTTACTTGTCCATTTTACTTTTAATAAGCATATTTGTTTTCTATTACTGCTGTAACAAATTACCACAAATTTAATAGCTACAAACAACACACATTTATTATCTCACAACTCTGAAGGCCAGAAGTCTGGGTGGGCTCAACTAGTTTCTCTACTCTGGGTCTCACAAGGCTGAAATCAGTGTTAGCTGTCTTGGGATTTTATCCAGAGGCTTTGGGAAAGAAATTGCTTCCTGGCTCGTTCTGGTAACTGGCAGAAGTTAGTTCCTTGTGGTTGTGGGACTGAACATTCTATTTCCTTGCTGGCTGTCAACTGGAGGCTGCCTTTAGCTCATAGAGGTCTTTCTTGGTTCTTATATATGGTTCCTTCCATCTCAGAGCCAGCAAAGGCACATCAAATCCTTCTCACACTTGGAATTTGTCTTCTAGAAGTGTCATTGTTTTACATTTAAATATACAGTCCTCCTCAAGTGATTCAGGGTATGGTTAAAGGGAAAGATGAAATATCATTCTGTTTTCTTTTTCTTTTTTTTTTTCCTTTTCTTTTGAGATGGAGTCTCACTCTGTTGCCCAGGCTGGAGTACAATGGTGCAATCTTGGCTCACTGAAACCTCTGCCTCCCAGGTTCAAGCGATTCTCCCACCTCAGCCTCCAAGTAGCTGGGATTACAGGCGCCCACCATCATGCCCGGCTAATTTTTGTATTTTTAGTAGAGACGGGGTTTCGCCATGTTGGCCAGGCTGGTCTCGAACTCCTGACCTCAGGTAATCCACCTGCCTCGGCCTCCCAAAGTACTAGGATTACATGCGTGAGCCACCGTGCCTGGCCTATTCTTTTTCCATGCAAATATTCAATTGAGCCAGCACTGTTCATTAAGGTGAGCTTTTCTCTACTATGCAGTGTCAAATTGTCACCAATCAGTATGAGATATATATGTGTGTATACACACACACACACACACGAGTTTATGTTTGGACTCTACTTATTCCATTGGCCTAGTTCTCTACTTTTACATATTTTACTAATAATGACTACAGCTCTATTATAAGCCGTCTGATAGTGTACGTCTTTGAATTTTCCTCTTTAAGATTGTGAGTCTGGCAGAGTTTGACCTGAGATCGATTTTGAATGTGATGCATCACCTGGTAGGGAGGTTACAAGAATGGAAAATATAGCTTCCATCTGCCTCTAGCTACTGAAACTACCAATGCTCTTAAAAAAAAAAAAATCCAGTCTCACTGAATGACTCAATTGGCTAAGGTCAGTTTGCTATGTATTGCTAAATAATGTTGAACTTTATCCTGAAGGGAAATAGGAGATGTTGAAACAATTTAAGCCAGCAACTAAATTTTTGTATCCCTTTTCAATGAAGAAATCAGGTGGAAACAACATAAACAAGTTTTATGGTTAAATCTTGTTTTAAACCAACATATCACAATCATGAAGAAATGGGTTGTATATCTGGAGTTTATTGAGGTGGTCAAGGCTAGAGATGGCAGTGCCTTGAGATAGACCTGTGATGATGGAGTTGTAGGGCAGGCGGTAGATTTGAGAAAGATTTAATGGATGCTACTTAGAGGCTGATTATACCTGGAGTGTTGACTCCAGTGATGAGTGGCTTAATATCTAGCATGGCTACTGATGAAGAATTCAGGAGGAGTTAAGTGTAAAGATGATGAGTTCAGTATTGAGATTAAGGTGCCTGCAACCTATCTAATTGGAAATGTTCATCAGAAAGATAGAGGTAGAGACTGGTGCTCAGCAGAGGTATCAGTGGTATAGATAGATCTGGAGGAGTTTTCTGTAAATAGATAATGGCAGCTATGACTGGATCTGTTCATTCAGGGAATGTGTACAAAGCAAGAAGAAAAGAGTACTACTGATAGAATCTTGGTGAATTTCACAAAGATATGCTGAAAGAGAGAGAGAAAAAGAGAGAGAGAGAGAGAGAATAAAGAGAATGACTTGTTGTAGCAATAGGAAAGGAACCAGGGACAAACAATAATCTCTCTTAGATCTACCTCAGGCTATAATTTACTCTGCAATAATAGAATTGTTACTATCCCCAAATAGCACTTGCTCTACTTAAAATATATAATGTTGCACAGAAAAAAATTATTGATCTTGTCTTTGTTCTTTTCTATAAGAGTCCATCAAAATTGTCTTTTCTATAGTTGAAGCATTACTTATAATGATAATCAAATGATATGGCCACATCAGAGATTAAAGTAATAAGAAAGGCCTTCATAAATGATAATTTTCATGATGCAGTGAGGTAGCCTCATTTTATTTTAATTAAAAACAGGTAATGACAGAGAAGTGGAAAGGAGAACCTCTCAGCTAGAATCACGTGCTCAGGATTATGAAGAATAAGGGGAACTTTTCTTGCAGCATGGAGATGGTTATGGTGAAGCGGTTAGACTGAGAGGAACCTGGTGTATCTCCATCTTTAATCCAGGATTCCATTTGTGTGTGTTGGTAGTTGCTGGATATTACCAGCTTCTGATTGCAAGGTTGGGAATTCCTAGTGATCTTTCTGCAATTTTCTAGCAGGGTCCATACAGTGAAATGCCTTCAATGTGGATAAAAGTGAAAAGCAAGGCACACTGGGACAGGAAAGCTTGGATCCACTGTCAGCCCAGCTGTCTCATCCTGTGAAGAGCCTGTTGCCCTCTGGGCTCTTGAACGCAACAACCACAAGCCATCCGTTCATGGCTTCCATGTTCATTTCATCCAGTAAGAGAGTTGCTTCATCCACAGGGCAGCAAAACAATATAAAATTAGAGGCGGGAATCAAATCAATAGCCAGTCCAGCAGGAGACAGTGTGTGTTCTCCTTTGAGCTGTTAGCAGGTGCACTGGGTGAATACAGATAAGTTGATAAATGGCTGATTCGATAGACTGGTAGCAAACACATGCTTTGCCAGAGATGACTTTTTAAGTCACCATACATCAAACAGACAGTGTCAGCCTTTGAGGATAAACCTGTGAAGCCTTGTTGTGCTCTTTGAACTACCTCTGAGACCCAGAGACTGAAAAGGGGCCTGAGTGTTCCTCTGAATCCATTGGGAGGACTGAAAGCTTCAAAGAGGAGCCGTATCATATCCAAGGGGAAATACATTGATTGAAGGAACCAGTGTGAAATAGTCTTTAATAATTACCAGAAAGCTGGAATCGACTGGTGTTTTGCTGAGCTATATTTTATCTTTATTGGATTAACTGTGACACAGTAGGTTATGTCAAAGGGAATCTGCATGAATATTAAAAGTAAATGTGGTGTGAATAATAGATAACTTACATTAGATGCACCAGCATGCAGTAATTTTTATTCACCTACATAATTAGATTAAAACAAATCTGCTGAATAAAATACATTGTCTTACTATAATCTGGTTTGAAAACACCCAAAAGTTATGGCCATAAGGGTGTTTGCTGGTGCTTTACATATAAATACATAATTCACCCTAAGAAATGTTTTCCAGTAGGTTTCTGGTAGTTACAAGAGAGGATGATTATGAATATTAACAGCCCAGAGCCAGTAGGAAATAGCCTTAAGGTCAAATAAGACCCTACAATGTTGATACCATCAACATGTAACTTTTATGTTCAACTCATGGAAATTATGAGGGACAGTGAATGACTTAGGGAAAACTCACCCACAACCTGAAAGCACACTGTGATTCTTTTCATATGTCTATTTTCTTTTGTCTATTTCAGTTCTACAAAATAAACTCACTTTTAAGCTATATTGCTCTTTTAGGCTGGGAAGATCTCAAAGCCTCTCTGTCTTTAAACTAGTATCTTCCCACCTCCCACCATCACCTCCCCAGCTGCTGCTGTTTCCCATTGCTGAAGAAATTCAGCTAGAATCTGTTATATCAGGAGGTGGGATCCAACACAGTCTAATTCCATCCAAGTGTGGATGCTGGGGACTCCCCCATCCATATGTCTCTCTCCTCCTGGAGGCTTCTGAATGTCCTGGGCCATTGACAGAATGTCCATGTGGGGAAATTTGAATGTGGCTCAGCAAAGTCTATGGGACGAGTGGCCACCACGACTGCTGGATGATGCACAGGCAATATGCTGGCAGATACAGGTGGATGGCTCTCCCCAGAGGGCTACATGGCTCATCAGGCAGGTGACAAGTGGGGTTAACTCTAGTGTTGATGGATGCCCTGCTGGTCCTTTGTGGTCTCCCACAGCCCTCTGGTGCTGGCAAGAGATGGTGCTGGGCCTGGGCTCTTTCTACTGATCCTGCTTTCCTCCAAGTCATGCTCCAGATTTCATTCCTCCCCCACATCCAGCTCCTGTTCCTGTTTCCCAGCCCAATGCACCTTGACTAGATGGCCACATGTCCTAATTTGCCTAGGTCAGTCCTATTCTGCCTGTTTGGACCCAGTAAAATGATGTATAATGGCGACTTTTACTCTCAAGAGTGGTCCATTTGGACCTTAGGCTCTGTTGTCACTCTAAACGTGTCCATTCTTGGCAGGCAGGGCATTGTCTGAATCTCCCAGTCTTCCTTTCTAATCTGTTGCTACAGCACAAACTTGCCGCCTTCTCTCCTAGAGGGCTTTATGCTTGGATTCTCAAGAGTACTCCCCTTTTTTTCTCCACGAAGTCACTCTTGCAAATGAAAAGTTTTGGCTATCAAAGCTGGTTTGCTAGTTTCTGAGGCTGGCATCCCAAGCTTATTTTGGAAGCCCAAGATGGAACATTAGCTGCTTTGATCTCTCACCTTATGTCTCTGCCTGTCCTCAAGGCAGTGTAGATGACTGATCTATGGAAGGTGTCCTGTACAGTGATGTCTAGGAAGTAACCCCAAGGATTTGTATTCAATGCTATTTCCTCACCATTCTCTCACTTTCAAGTCCCCATTTGCAACCTGCAAATCTCAAGACATTGTCTTCACACCTTCTGTGCCTAGTGTAAGTTTTGTAGAAGGAGAAATGATTGCTGTTAATCGTTATTATTTAGTGGCACACAGGTTATCTCCTATATCCTTCATTCTCCCCAGTTAGCAGATATGGTGCCGGATGCATAGAGAAGTTAACTCACCTGTACAAGATTACAAAAAGTGCCTGAGTCAGAATTTGACTCCAGAGTTCCTGTAGGTAAAACAAAAAGAGCTCCTAAAGACACAAAGCTTGCAGATCTGTAATTTGGCAGAATAATCAAAATGCAGTAGAAATTTTGTTCCCGAGAGAGTGGCAGGTATGGTAAATCCAATCAGAAATGTTTTATCATTCCTGTAGTTTTCTTCAAATGACTCCAGATCTTCCCCAAAGCAGCTTCCAAAGCACCTTTGCATCTCTCCCACTGACAGGATGGACCTAAAGCCTCCTCTCAAGAATAGCTTTGTCTTCATACTTACTCACATCTGCATGAGTTTCAACACCCAGGCAAGTTTTCTGCATAGAAAGGATCACCTAAAAGCAGCCCCACATCCTTGTAAACGGCAGAGTGTGAAGCAGTACCTGAGCTCCACCTACTGTGCTCCTGGAGGTTGCTTTAAATCAGGGAGCCCAGCTGGCCCAGAACCCAGATGGCTCTCCACTCCCCGTGTGGCAGCCGTCAGCTCTGAGACCCCAGCTCAGTGACCAGGCCATCAAAGAGGTTGCCAAGATCAGACAGGCTATATTCTCTCACAGCTCTTCACAGGAAGCAAAGGAGTTAAAGGGAATAATGACAGAGGTAGCCTGCAAATGTAACCAGAGGTATGTATTTTAAAGGATGAATAAAAACAAATGACTACGTTATAGAAATCTATTTCAGCATGTATGTGCATCAGAGTAGAAATCATTTATTTTCCTGGTCTCTCATGAGAGTTGATATTACAGTGCCTACGTAGAATAACTAGCCATTATAAATGCAGAGTGCTTTAGGACTGTCAAAGCAATCACACCGAAATTACCCCAGTGATATCTAATCTCCGTCATGTACTCAATATGTACGTGGACCTATACTGATAAGACGGAATTAATATCTCAAAGGCAAGAAATTTTTTTCCCTGATGGAGTCAGGTATTTTGCAGTGATGGATGAGGTCAAACAGAATTTGTCAGAATTAACACAGGTGTTCCCGCATGTGGTGTTTGTGTTACAATTCTCATTCCTGGCTTTTGTGGTTCCCTTCTCCACACTTCAGCGCAATGGCAGATGTTCCCTAAGTGTATACCCCTCGTGTTGCTTTACATCCCCTTGCAGGATGATACTGGGCCACGTCCTCCCATGGGGTTACAGCTAGTGAATCTTGTATAAAATATTTTTCCTTGATCAATGTAATGTATGCATGTGGTAGAAAATCAAATAGAATAGACTGGCTTATAAAATAAAGTGAGAGTCTGTCACCTCCCCACTTTCTACTCTCCAAGGGCAATCATGTTTAACTATTTCTGTGTCTAGATTTTTTGAGTGTTAGATACAGATCTGGGTGATCTATTTTTAGGGCTAATATACAGGCTTTAGCGATTCTCAGTTTAATGTCTTGCTGATTGAAAATAATGCTTTTTAACATCTTCTTGCTCTCTTCTCAATTTTTGATGGCTATATCACTATTTTTTTGCCTCAAGTAGTTACTTTTGTAACTAAAAATGAAATCCATAAGCCCTCATTTTGTGTTCCATACATTTTAAAAAATATAGACTGAATTCCCAACTTGTAAAACAAGAATTTTAAGCACGTCTATCCTTCCATTTCCCTCCCATCTTCCAATCTATTTTAAACATTTAATTGTAGCTCTTGTTTTAACTACATGTTGATTATAAAGGCTGACAGACACTAAATATCTTAGCAGGATTATAACTATATAAATATTGCTCATTGGGAAGTCGAAGACTATGTCACAGTCACATTTCATTGTCTGCGGTTCCCATACCACCACCCTTCCTTCTGTCATTTAAATCACAATGTTCCTAGTATCAGTTACTGTCGCTAGTAAAAATTACAGTCCCTGATGAAATCCCTTTTTTCTTTCCCTGTACCTGCATTAAAATCATTCCATATTTTGGTTTGGTTTGTATTTGGGCCATGACAGTATATTTGTTTCCTGGAATTTCTTACTTTCTTTTCTTACAGTTGAAAGAGTTATAACCTATCATGGTGTGCTTAATGCTTCTGCAGGCTCTTCTGATTCTCTTTTACTTAACAAACATCTCTATCTTTTGAAGGTATTTTACTCGCATCCCACTAACCTCACATTCTAATTTGGACTCGCTGTTTTGTGAGCCTACTGCTTAGCTGCTGTCTGGGGATTTCATCTTATGGATTCATAATTTCCACGTTTCCCCCTTTTAGTGATGGACTATATGCTTGAGTAATATCCTCAGAAAGAGTGAATAAGAAGTAAGCTTCCCAAATTTTGTTTGATTTTGGTTTGCTCAAAATATGACTCTGTGTGCATGTCTGTGTGTTTCTTAAATTCATCCTTAGTTGTTATTGATTTTTTTTTTTTTGACAGTTTTTCTCTTGTTGCCCAGGCTGGAGTACAATGGGGTGATCTTGGCTCACTGCAACCTCCACCTCCCAGGTTCAAGCAATTCTCCTGCCTCAGCCGCCTGAGTACCTGTGATTACAGGTGTGTGCCACCACAGCCAGCCAATTTTGTATTTTTAGTAGAGACAGGGTTTCAACATGCTGGCCAGGCTGGTTTCAAACTCCTGACCTCAGATGATCCACCCATCTCGGTCTCCCAAAATGTTGGGATTACAGGAGTGAGCCACTGCGCCCGGCATTGGGGTTTTGATCCTGTTATTTATTTCTCTAATAGTTTCCTCCTCTACATTCTCCCTGCTTGCTCTCTCTCTGGACTGAACTTGTATATTTTTTTAATTTTTTTTTCCTAGTATTTTCTTTCCCTTTCTTTTTGCTCCACATTCTGAAACTTACCAAACCTTTAAATATTGTTACAGCAATCATGTTTTCAGATTCTAAGAATATTTGCATCTTGTCTGTTCATTTCTTACCAATCTGTTCTTGTTTTATAGGTGACATACCCTTTTGGCTTTCTGAGAATCCCTTTCACATTTTTTTCAATAACTTTTTAAAATTAAAACGTTTGGAAATAATTTGGATTCATCTGCAATTGTAAGAAATGACACAAAGAGATCCCGAGCACACTTCATCCAGTTTCCCCCCAAAATATTTGCAAAACTATAGTTTAATATCACAACAAAGACACTGACAATTCACTCATTCATATTTTCTCCATTTTAAGTGAATGTGTGCATGTATCTTTAGTGTGCCTTTAGTTCTGTGCAATTTTATCACACATGTGGGTTTGTGTATCCACTACTACAGTCACGATACTGAATCACCACAAGGATCCCTCATGGTGCCTTTTTACAATATCCTGCCTTCGTCCAAATCCCTTCCATCCCTACCTGACAACCACTATATGTTCTCCATTTTTTATAATTTTGTCATTTTAAAATGTTACGTGAACAAAACTATACATTTGTACATTATGTTACATTTTTGGGTTTGTTATTTTTTCCACTCAGTATAAATTTTCTAGGAATTTATTCAAATTGTAACGTATAATATTTTGTTCTTTCTTACTGTCTAGTGGCATTCCATGGTATGTGTGGAACAGTGTGTTCCTTTTTATTGTTGAGTACTATTCCACAATCTGTATGTAGCACAGTTTATTTATCTGTTCACCAGCTGAAGAACATCTAGGCTGTTTCCCATTTTTATTATTGTGAATAAAGCTGGTATGAACATTCATGTCCAGGTTTTGTGTGAGCGTGTTTATTTCTTGAACAGACATCCAAGAGTGCAATTGCTGGGTCATGTGGTAATTTCATGTTTAGTTCTATAAGAAACTGCCAAACTATTATGAGTGATCTGGTTTCTTCACATCCTCATCAGCATTCTGTGTTGTTACTATTTTTTTTTATAGATGTGAAGTAATATCTCATTGTACTTTTTATTTTATTTTATTTTTTTGAGATGGAGTCTCACTCTGTTGCCCAGGCTGGAGTGCGGTGGAGCGATCCAGGCTCACTCCAAGTTCCACCTCCCAGGTTCTCGCCCTTCTCCTGCCTCAGCCTCCCGAGTAGCTGGGACTATAGGCGCCCGCCACTGCGCCAGGCTATTTTTTTTTCGTACTTTTAAAAGAGACAGGGTTTCACCATGTCAGCCAGGATGCTCTGATCTAACTCCTGACCTTGTGATCTGCCCCCCTTGGCCTCCCAAAGTGCTGAGATTACAGGCGTAAGCCACCGCGCCCTGCCCATTGTACTTTTAATTTGCATTTCCTTTGTGGCTAAAATGGTGCTGAACACCTTTTCCTGTGCATATTTGTCATCTGCATACCCTCTTTGGCAAAATGTCTCTACATGATTTTTGCTCATTTTCTAATTGGATTGTTGGTTTTTTACTGCTGAGTTTGAGAGTTCTTTAGATTTTCTAGATATTAGTCTTTTATTGGATAGGTGGTTTGCAAATATTTTCTCCCAGTTGGCAGCTTTCCTTTTAGCCTCTTTCTAGGGGCTTTAGAGAGCAAAAGTTTAAATACTGATAAAGTCCAAATTATTAGTTTTTTTCTTTTTTCCTTTTAATTCATGCTTTTGGTGTCAAGTCTAAGAAATCATTGCTAGCCCTAGGTCCGGAAGACTTTCCCCTGTGTTTTTATTTTCTGAAAGTTGTATATGTCTACATTTTACATTTAAATCCACCATCTATTTCGAGTTAATTTTTGTTTAATGTGTGAGGTTTCAGTTGAGGCTTTTTTTTTTTTTTTTTTTTTTTTTGCCTATGAATGTCCAGTTGCTCCAGTACCAATTGTGGGAAAGACCATACTTCTTTTAGTGCATCACTTTTGGACCTTTGCCGAGGTCAGTTGGACATAACTGTGTGGGCCTATTTCTGGGTACTCTATTCTGCCTGACCTGTCTATGGGTCTCTCCCTCGGCCAGTGTAATACTATCTTGATTACTGTAGCTGTAGAGTAAACCTTAATATGTGGTAGAGTGACTTTTCCTACTTTATTCTTCTTTGTCAAGGTTGTTTTAATTATTCTAGGGTGTGTACCTTTCCATAGAAGTTTTAGAATAAGCTGGTCTATGTCCATAGAAATCCTTGCTTGGATTTTGCTAGCAATTACATTAAACATATAGACCACTATGGGGAGAACTGACATCTTTACTGTAACTAGTCTACCAATTCATGCACACCACATGTATCTCCATTTATGTAGGTCTTCCTTGATTTCTTTTATCAGCATTTTGTAATTGTCAGCATACATATCCTATATGTGTTTTGTTACGTGTATTTCATTTTCTTTGGAGTGGTTGTAAATGGTATTATACTCTCCATTTTGATTCCCACATGTTCATTGTTAGAATATAGAAATATCTTTTTTTGTGTGTGTTTATTTTGTATACTATGACCTTACTGAACTTACTAGTTCTAGGTATTCTTTTGTGGATTCCTTGGAATTTTATACATAGACAATCATGTCATCTGCAAATAGAGACAATTTTACCACTTCCTTTCCAATCTGTATGTCTTTTACTTCATTTTCTTGATTCATTTCATTATCTAGAACTGTCAACACTGTTTTGAATAAGAGTGGTGAAAATGAACATTCTTGCCATATACATGATGTTGGAGTAAAGCATTTAGTCTCTTGCCATTAAGTCTGATGTTAGTTGTAGGATTTTAGTAGATGTTATTTTTCAAGATGAGGAAATTCTCCTCTGCTCTTAACTTACTGAATTTTTTTATATCATTACTCTGTTGGATTTTGTCTAATAATTTTCTGCCTCAATTGGTATGATCATATACCTTTTCTTTTCTAGCTTATTGATATGGTAAATTACACTGATTAATTTTTGAATGTTGAACAAGCTATGCATACCTTCAGTTGAAAGTATTAGAATAAATTCAGTATTCAATTGAATGAGTTCATGTTGGTCATGGTGTATAATTCTTATTATATATATTGTTGGATTCAGTTTGTTAAGTTTTTCTCTTTATAGAGAGATTGAGAAGCATCTTCCTTCTTTTTAAAAATTTATTATTATTGTTTTTATTATTTAAATAAAGATGAGTTCTTGCCATGTTGCCCAGGCTAGTCTCAAGCTCCTGGGGTCAAGTAGTTCTCACACCTTGGCCTCCCAAAGTACTGGGATTACAAGTGTGAGCTACTGCTCTCAGCCTTCCTTCTTTTTAAAGCACTAATTGGTAAACTCTTCTACTACTTCATTTATAAACAACATGACACTTAAAACTTTACCTTTATCTCTGATATTAAGATCCTCCCTTCCACCCTCACCCATGTGAATCTAGTTCCATAAGCCTGCTTAGTGGCTGTGATGGACAGCTAAGTCAATCCAAGCCTCAGCCAAAGGTAGAATGAGACTCAAATGAGGAATGTGATAAAACTTGAGAAGGACCAGCAGCAAGGTTTTCAAATACCAAAAACCTCATCCATCAGATAGGCTTACAGGGCAGGCAGAACACAAAGAAGAAATGCCATTTTCTTTTTCATATCAAAAGGCTCTCTATAGCCAGGCAAGTACCTACTGTGTAAATCTCAAGAAGGAATCTACCTGTGTAATCGATTGTCAGGTCAGATTCCCTTGAAGCATACCCCACAACAGGGATTTAAATGCACATGATGAATTGAGGGAGTGCCCTTAAGGAAAAGTCCTGTAAAGCGGAGGTGAAGAAAGATGAAGAACGGGCAATAACTGAGTACAGATGTGGTCTCACATCCACAAGGGTTCAGGGGCATAAACTGTACCACAGAGCCATATTTCGTTATGGCAAGGGCTGACCTTGTGTGTGTACTCTCATGTCACTCAGCCATTGGTTCTGACCTTCTTTGGGATGGAGGATGATACTTAAGACCTTGTCAACTAAAATCCATTTCCATAGAGTAGAAGGCCATCTGTGAGTTGTTGCAGCTGACAGTCACAGCAGCCTGCTGAAGGACACTGGGTAGGACACCAAACAATGTCTAACACAGTCCACCCCTTGTACTGCTCAGATCCACTTGTTTCCTGCATTTCATTCTCTCCAGTCAGCATCCATGCACAACTACACCAGGATTCTGTGTTCACAATTCCTAGGGAAATTTACAGTAGGGGGATTTGTGGGATAAACTACAGGATCTGGTAGTCCTAACAGGTCCTGATTAAACTACCAGGACCCAAGACCCAAAACCATAGTTGGACCCAAGACCGTGGTTGATATTGTCATTTCCATTCCCTATCACCTATTCTAGGTTTCTCTCTCGGCTCAGGCTTCAGCCGTTCTAGCTCACCTTTTTTGGTGGGATGATCCAGCTGCTCATCACTGAGAGGGTCTCAGGCCCTTAAAGACCATGGTTTCTGCACTTGACCATTTACAGTTAAAAGTGCACATAGTAGTACCAAGAGATGGCCTAGTCGACTATTTTAATGCCAAACATATTCTTCTCTGCCCCATTATTTAGCAGCATGTCTACTACTTGTGCTAATCAGAGACAATAATCCCTGCCTGTGTGGTAACTCTTTTCTGTGTCTCCTAGCACCATGACCTCATAGTGAACAAGCAGCAGATTTCATTTTAAATTGAGTTAGACTCTGACTGTGTCCTCCGGTAGAAGTGTCTCCCCATCTGGGAACTGGCACCATCAGACTGACAGTCTGTAAGTTCTGAGAATGAGAAGCACAAATTCCCCCCAAAAAGGTCTCTTGAAATCATGAAGAGCAGGACGACTTCTACTTCCACTCTTTGGTTCACGAACTCCCATAATCTATCTACTTGGGACTCGGATCCACGTAGGAGCCCCCTCCATCTGTGCTTTGACATTCTGAGAGGCAATGGAACGCAGATGCAGTGCTGGGGAAATTGGGAGTGAGTGTCTTGGGCTGGTCCCTGAGATAAGGATCTTAGTGTAAGAGGCTTATGTGGGTGGTAATTACAGGAAGCTCTCATAGAGGAGAGGGGAAATGAAACAGGGAAGAAGAGGAAACCAATACGCAGGCATTAATGAACAGGTTCATGCTGTGGGCAACTTTCAACCAATCCCAATAAGGACCTATGGAGAAAATGTGGATATACGTTGGAGTTTCCCACCTGAGGGGCCAGTAAACTGGAGTATTTAATGCCCAATTCCCACCCAAAATTTGTTGAGGGCTATTCTTTAGCACCTCCATTTTGCCCTGCATGAAGGTGAGAGAGAGCAAGCCTTCCAGTAGAGTTGTAGAAGTTGGCCGTAAGACACTGTTGGTAGATGTGGGCGTGGTGAATGCCAAGGGGATATGGTGGAGGCACTTACAGCACCTACTATAGGTAGGTACTCTAAATGCAATGAAATTATGTTTCTATCACCCTATGCAACAGGAGCTTGTAAGATATTTTGCTGGAGTTATTTAAGGAGAAAGAAACTTATATTTCTTATATATTGAATTGTATGGATGGATATTTATATACCTTACAATTGCATTCATAGTTCACTTCCCATTTTCATCTGGGAAAATCAGTTCAGAATGTTGCTATGTACACCACCAGAGCCATGCAGAGAACAACTGGTCTGGTGTTGAAGAGCCATAATACGGCTCCCAGTGGGCCTCGTTTTCCTTCTTGGTAAAAAGGCAAATACCTAATTCCAAGTTCAGTTTCTGTAAAAAGCATTAAAGTTCTAGGGTAAGAGGAACTATAAAATGACACTATAAAAGTTGACAGATCTCAGTTTACCGGTAAAGAAGAACAAATAGCACATATCAGAATAGTATTAGCTAAGATCATATAATTACAGATATCTAATAAAATTAATTTAATGACCAATAATTTGAAATGTTAAAAGCACATGTGAGGATCACTTAAAATGGAATAAATTCAAAGAGTGTTTTAGACTTTTAAGGAAATTATGGACAAATGATTTCTGCAGCAACCATTCAACAAACAACCCCAGACCTCATAAACACTCTGAACTGAGTCTGAAACTCTAAGGCAAACCAGACACGGATTATTCCATACTTAAGGGCACAATAGTAATTTTAGTTTACTTATTTTAGAGGAATAAGCACAAAGAGCTCCAACAAAGACAGTGATATGGCAAGTGGAATGAATATAATACTTAGAACATCTGGGTTTTTGGTCCTATCTTCAGCACTTACATAACTGGGAAAACTTGAGGAGGTTTCCAAATCACTGAACCTATTTCCTGGAAATAACAATGATACTTTTCTTCACACACGTGTTAGTCCATTCTTGCCTTGTTATAAAGAAATACCCAAGCCTGGTGCGGTGGGTGGTTCATGGCTGTAATCGCAGCATTTTGGGAGGCAGAGGTCGGCGGATCACTAGAGGTCAGGAGCTCAAGATCAGCCTGGCCAACACCGTGTGACCCCCTCTCTATAAAAAAATATAAAAACTAGCTGAACATGGTGATGGGCCCCTGTAGTCTCAGCTACTTGGGAGGCTGAAGCAGGAGAATTGCTTGAGCCTAGGAGATGGAGGTTGTGGAGATTGCACCACGGCACTCCAGCCTGGGCAACAGAGCAAGATTCCATCTCAAAGAAAAAAAAGAGGTTTAATTGGTTCATGGGTCTGTAGGCTTTGCAGGAAGCACAGCAGCATCTGCTCCTTGGGTGGGTGGGGACAGGAAGTTTACAATCACGGCAGAAGATAAACAGGGATCAGGCACATCACATGGAGAAAGCAAGAGCAAGAGAACGAAGGGGGGAGGTGCTACATACTTTTAAAAGACCAGATCTCATGAGAACTCACTCACTATCATGAGGATGGTACCAAGTGGAATGGTGCTAGACCATTCATAAGAAACCTACCTCCATAATCCAATCATCTCCCACCAGGCCCCACCTCCAACACTGGGGATTACATTTCAATATGAGATTTGGGCTGGAACACACATCCAAACTGTATCAATGCATTATTGCAAAGTTATATAAACTGAGATAATATATGTAATAGTACTTCATAAACCATGTACGTTCAACATGATTAAAGCCTGTTTATGTTTCAATGATAAAAGTACGAAGTGGAGAAAATTCACCCAGAAACAACAAATAAAATTTTATATCATGCAATTAGAAAGCAAAAGTGGGTTCTAAGTAGTAAAGGCAATTTTGTGTAGACTATTAATAAAAGGAAGCTTTGTCTGAATCACTGTGGTAGAGACTTCCAGTGCTTACATTTATCCTGTCTCTTCTTCTTCTAGACATGTGAGAAGATTACATTTCTTTGGTATCTTGGGATTGAACTGAGCTATGTGGCTAGTTATAGGCCAATAGGCTGTTTGCAGATATGACATCTAACACAACTAGGCTGCAGTTTGAAATACTGGTGCACAGCCTCCAGAATTCCTCCCCTACTAAGGTGACTGAGAAGACCTCAGCTGAGATGGTGGGGAAAAAAAAAGATTCAAGCAGCTTTGATAACTGAGTTCCTAAATAGAAGAAAATTGTCCCAGAGAGTCACTTGAAACCACAATAGATTCACATGATCAGAAAATAAACCTCCATGACACCCTGAGTTTATTTTGTTTTTTGATTTTGTTACTGCAGCATAACCCAACCTACCCTAACTAGTATTGTCATATGCAGGATCTCCCATGCTCCTACATATGACACAGCCACAGACTTCTGCAGACATTTAACTTTGGGCATCCAAATATCATAAATGCTGCTAATCAACATGACTTTTTTTTGTATTATTCAATTCAATCAATTCACTAACTTGTCTTTAGGCTGTGTCTTCACAATGCTAGAAAAATTGGTTGGGTTAGTCAATTCATTAAACAAGAAAAAAAGTTACTTTTCTTCACTCCCTCGTGCGCTTCTACAGATGCATTCACAGTCACTACCAAATGTTTCCACTTTCCAAAATTTATTTTAAATTATTTATTAAATATGTATGCGGTAAAATGCACCTGGCTAAATTGCGGTGTGGTTTTCCAAGACAAGATGGCAATGACTTTGTCATTATTTATTTATGATCCCATGTTCTTCCAAAAGAATTTGGAACACAAATGATGAATTATCCTCCAATTTCCTTAGCTGGTCTTATTCCACAGCAAACCACATTGCTATGAAACCATCACGAAAATATTGGAGGTAAGTATAATACATTGGATCGGTCCTTTTATAAATATTATAGCATAATGAATTATATGTCAGTGGAATAAGCACCCAGAAAGGTATCTCTACCATTATCACAAAATATCCATGACTTTGGGCAGATTATTTACATTCTATGAACATTTCTGTATCTTTATCATTGGGAATATGTTGGTCATTTCAAGCATACTATATTGGGAGACAGGGAGCACCGGGAAAGGGGAACTTATACAGGGATCCTAAGAAACCCCGAAGGGCATGAAGCTCATTAGAAAAAAGAAAATAGAGACTTGCAAAATAAAATAAAGACTATATCATTTTTAAATTGCACTGGTGCATCAAAAATCTACATTTGATTTTTAATATATTACCTTTTTAAAGAACTGACTCAGAAAGAATAACCACTGTGTGGAGAGAGTTCACCTGGTCGGTATCTGAAGGGGACACTGTTTCCTGTGTGGCTTTGGAGCCCCTCTTTTAAATAAAAAGCACTATCACTAACTTTTGAGACACAGCTCTGTGGTTTGGGGTTTTGTTTTTGATCCCTGTTCACAGTAAGGACTAAGGGAGTTGTCAAAATGTGGTACCCATACCACCAGCAGCAGCATCACCTGGGAACGTTTTAGAAACATAAACTCAGCCCTCTCTGGCCCTACTGAATCAGAAACTTGGGGTGGAGCAAGGCACAAGGCCATCTGTCACAACAAGCCCTGCCTGCTGTCTTAACACAAGCTAAAGTTTGAGAAATACTAGACAAACACTCTTGCCTTAGAAATCTGCAAACAAAACAAAACAAAACAAAGAACAGAAACAAAAACAACACCACCTTGATCCATTAAAATGTAAACTTAACATTCAAAGATCGGATATAAACAGAACACTTGCAAGACCTTTCCTAACACTGAAAATTTATATCTTCGGACTCTCTTAGATTGAGATGACACCCTAAGTTTCAAAATGGAGCCAGTTTTTATATGCAAGTAATAAACCCTTGAAAATATGCAATTTGTATTGAAAGTGCTGGCACAATCTTAACGATAGCATTGCAAATGGCGATGCTATAATTAAGCTTCGATCTCTTTTGGAAAAAAAGGGAGAGAGAACGTGAAGAAGGAGGTTACTGTTCAATGAACTGCTCTGTCATTTGCCGCGGTGATTCTTAATTGTGTCTCATTACAGCAAGATGATCATTACTCTACTTGTCTCTCTGATTTAGAGACCACTAAAAGTGTCTTGTAACACACAGCCGTCTCCCTTGCAACAGTCCTTTGGCTCTCACCCTCATTACTCAGAATCTGTCCAATTATTTGTCATTAAAGTAATAAAAAGGACTGCAGCAGAAAATGTGGGAGGTAACTGTTGGAGGTCTGCCCGGAGAGGGAAAAAAAAAAAAAGCAAACTGTTTTCAAGGCACTGGGAAGGTGACATCGTTAATTAAGTGTTAGGGAATATGCAAATCAGTCCCACTCTCAAGAGACTGTAATAAAACTGAGAAAACATTATTATCAGTGCAAGTAAGAGAAGGCCACATTACCCCATCTGGAAGACTGTGTCATTTTCTGGTGGTGACTTCAGCAAGGAGGGGAGGGAGCTGGGAAACAGATAAAGAAGGTGGAGTTTTTCAGGGCCATTGAGTGTGCTCAGGCTGTTAGGAGTTCAGAATTAAGGTGTCAGCATGGAGGGCCAATGGATTACTCCTTTTAATGAGGGATGTTTGTCTAATCTCAGGATTTGCACACCCAATTTCCTCTGCAAAATGCCTTACAACTCATCAGCAGGCAGTGTTTTTGTAGGTTAAAGGAAGGGGAGAGGAAGTAAGGGGGAGGTTGGCAGCTGGCGTAGTAGGCATCTTGGGTGTTGTTTTAAAGGCAGTAATGAAGCAAAGCATTTAGAGGGACGTGGACGCTTGTTTATTGATTACAAATGTCCCAAGCACAAACAGAGACCTCTAGGTCTTTGCTCAAGCTAAAACTTCTGCATGGAATGCCTTTCTCCAGTCCTTCTCTATCTTGTCAACCTGACCAACTCATTTCTCATCTTTTGAAGTTTATAGTGTCAATTCCTCATTAAAACTATCCCCGATTCCCACCCGGGATAAGTATATCAGAAGAAAAATAGTGTGCTTTCTATACAAACTCAGCTTCAAAGCAAGTTCTCTTGCTTTCTTATTCCATCTAGGTTGCAGATATTTATACATAACCTTCCTACATAAAAATAGTGAAGCCATACCCAACCCTGAAGTTTCTCAGACAGACTTTCTTTTGATCACAAGAAAATTAGTCTTCCTCAATAACCTGCAGAAAAAGTCATCTTGCATACTGCATCAGCTAACGATTGGTGCTAAACAAACTTCCCAGGAGTTAGATCCTTAAAATAATAGGGATTTATTATTACCCGGGAGTCTGTTTGTTCACTGGGCTTGCCTATGAACTTTGGTCACCTGGAGGTAAGCTTAGGTAACTCTGCTATTGGGTAGGCTGGGCTTGGGCACATATTTGGGTTTCTGCTGGCTCACAGATGGCCTGGGAAGGCCTTGGTTTGTACATCTGGGCTTTCCTTCATGAGGTCTTAAGTTCTCCAGTAGGCTAGCGCAGGCTTGTGCACGGGCTGGTGACAGGGTTCTAAGAGAGAATGGAAGCATGTAAATCCTCTTAAGACAACTTTTACAAACAGGATATGCTGAGAACTTTCCAAACCATTGATTGCTGGTTTCTTTTTGCTTAAGTTTCCTCCTCAATTCTTTTCCCTCTTGTAATTTACTATAAGAAGCAAGAAGAAACCAGGCTACACTTTAGCACTTTGTTTGGAAACCTCTTCAGCTAAGCATCCAAGTTCATTGCTTAAAAGTTCTGTATTTCACACAACTGTAGAACATAATTCAGCCATGTTTTCTGTTACTATGTAACAAGCATTTCCTTTTTTCCAGTTTCTAATAACACATTTCTCATTTCCCTCTGAGACCTCACTAACAGAATCTTGACATCCAGATTTCTACCAACAGCCTATTCAAGACAATCTAGGCATTTTCTATCATGTATCTCAAAATTTTTCCAGCTTCTACCATTATCCAATTCTAAAGTCACTTTTGCACTTTTTGGTATTTGCTGTAGCATGACCCCACTTCCAGTACCAAAATCTGTATTAGTTTCCCGAGGCTGCGCTAACAAATCAGCACACACTCCGTGGTTTAAAACAACAGAAGTTTACCTTCTCACTGTTCTGGAAGTGCGAAGTTCAAAATCTAGCAGGGCCATGCTCCCTCTGTGGCCTTTTGGGAAGAACTCATTCTTTGTGTCTTTGAGCTTCTGGTGTCTCCAGGCATCTCTTAGCTTGAGGTCACATCACTCCAATCTCTGCCTCCATGATCACAATGCCTCCTCTTCTTTGCCTTATAAGGACACTTGTCCTTGGATTTAGGGCCTACCCAGCTTATCCAGTATAAAATCCTCATTTTAGTTTAATAATATCATCCAAGATTTTTTTTTTTTTTTTTTTTTTCAAATAAGATGACATTCATGAGTTCTGGGGATTAGGATGTGGAAATATCTTTTTTAGGGCCATCATTTATCCCAAAACAGTCGCCATCACCTCATGGTTGTAGCTGACTCAGCTGTTATGCTAGTAATAGCTCTGATCCTCCCTTTATGCAGATGGAAAAGCATAAGCCTGGGAGAATGATAAATGGCAGGACTCCAAACAAGGACTGCAAAGCATAGCAACTTGGTTGCTCATTTCTTGCTCTCTCCCATTCCTGCCCTACTTCAGTCAATGGCTTGAACTGGGAAAGTGTATAAGAAAGCTGCACTTTACTGCAGTGTTCTGAGAACTCAAAAAACATGGGCAGTGAGTAACTTTGAAATCATTAAATCTTGTCCCACATGGCCCGGCCCACACTAATTCATGTAATTTCCTGTTATCTTCTGTTGCACAACAAAGCAAATCAAAACTTAATGTCTTAAACAACAATTTATTATTTCCCATAAATTGTTGACTATGCATTCTTCTATTGCACTTGGTATCAGTAGGCTGGCAGTTGACACTGGGTGCTCTCTGAGAGCTCAACTAGGGCTATGGCTGGTGGCCATGGTTCTTCCTTTGGTGGGCCTCTTCTTGTAGCTTCCTTACAGCAGAGTGACTTGGTCACAAGAAGGAGCATCTCAAGAAGAAGAAAGCAGAAGCTGATGGTTCTATTAAGGCCTGGCTTAGACATATTAGACTATTAGTTCACAGCATTCTATAGGTCAAAATGGTCAGAAGACCAACCCAGATTTAAAGGGAGGAGAAGTAAACTAACTCCAATTCTCAACAGAAAAACAGTATGAATATATACAGATTGGAAGAATTGTTGACAGGTATCTTCGAAGGCAATTCACCACAGGCTTCCTATCTCTACTCTACCAGTAGAGCTACCGTTATGGCTGCACAAGGATATATGGCTGGTTGAAATCCAGCTTATGCTCCACTTACAAGTCATTTGTTTGACTGGGGCAGGACTGGTTCTATTCAGGGGAAGGAATGCCTTTTCCACATTTTCCCTGTGGAGTCATCGTAGCTCTGTCTACCAGTAGTTGGCACTGCAGCGTCCACTATTATCATTCAACGAAACCAAGATTGCTAGCACAAGGAATTTGTAAAAGGGATGCTGGCTTTGAGTCCAGAACTCCTTTGTTTCAGACCTTCATGTACTACTTAATAGCCAAGGAGATCTGGGTAACTCACTTAACTCTTTGCAATGGAATTTATTCAGCTATAGAATAGAGAATAATTCTTGCCCATTATCACTCCCACAGTGTGGTGAGGGTCAAATTAAATACATGTAAGACTGCTGTGTAAGATATAGGGTGCCATAGAAATGTGAGTCTTTATCTATAAAATACGCTCACTCCCGCCTTCTTTTGCTGGTGCCAGCTCCTATCTTCACTTGGGAACTGAAGCACAGATAACAGCCCATGACACATTGGCCCAAAGAAATCTCCCTACCAGGAACTACTCTACTGGAGGAAATTAGTAAGAAGAAGGCATCTTTTTGTGATGACAAGAACTTCAAGTTGAAATAAAGATCATAAGATACTATTACTTCTGTACCACATTTACTGGGTCCTCTTAACTATCAAACATGAGGAGTTAAGAATCTGTTCTTGTTCCTACACTATTCTATATTTATTTTCCAAAGCTCTCCAGGGGGAAGAATATCACCTGCCCACTCCAAATGACTGCAATGCATGTTGAAAACACAAGGCACAGGGTAAATGACAGATAATTACCAAGTGCACATTGACATTCTGGCATATTTTGGTGCTACACACTGGCATCTTTTTTTGTGCTACAGTCCATTGAACTACATGACTCTGATAAACAAATAATGAATTACAGTCCATTTATGAAAGCATCGTGTGTTTAATGCTAACCTCCTACATCTCCTCAACACCCTGACCATGACAACATGTGCAAGCCAAGGTGGGGCTGAATAAATACAATTTCCCATTTTTATAGCTAATAAATATGCTTTGTAGAATGATGCCTCCAAGAATAGTTTTCTAATTTTATTTTTCCATGCAAAAAGAATTCATCAGCAGAGTGGCCTTGTCATGCATTTGTGTGGTAGAGAATGAACGTAGGTGCCAACAGAGAGCTACGTTTACCCTTGTGGAGTAGGCATAGAATCTATTGTTCAGCATCACATTAATGCAACATGATAGGACCTGAAATACTGCAGTATTGTACTTATTGTCTTTTGTTATTAATAATAAGGTGCTACTTACTATTTGCCAGAACTTGTGACAAGTGCCCTCTATTTATTTATTTAATCCTCACCTTAGCCCCTACAAGGTAGTTATTTCCATACCTGTTTTATAGATGAGAAATTTAAGGCTAGAGAGGACACCTAGCCTGTCTAATGTGACTCAGAAAATAAGTGCTGGAACTCAGGTCAAACTGTCTCCAAATCACATGTTCTTATATAGCTCAGTATATAGTATTGGCTTCTGGAAAAGCAATGTCAGTTGTTCCAGTAAGCTTTTTTATGGATTTGCAAACTCCATGATCTTTAGGCCAAAGGAAGTAACAGACCCCATCAGTCCCATCACTCTGCACTCCATCTCCAGAGGAGTTCTGGCTTTTACCTCTCATCTGAATTTCAGTAAGTAAGCACCTGTGACTCAGACTTTCCAATCTCAAAAGTGCGGAAAATTATTCAGAGAAGTGGCGGATGTCTAAAATGTGCCAGCCCATTGGAGTTGTCTTTGTTTAGACCACTCAAGCCCACTTTCAAACAGATTCTGTAGTATGTAATATACCAGAATACACCAGAACAAGCAAATACAACTCCAAAAGTATAAGCAAGTTGATGCTAATTTTACTAATTTTTATGGTGATGTAAAATTCACATCACACAGCAGATGGCAATAACACAAAAAAATTATTAGACATCTTTGTTTCCTCCTTATCATCCAATTTATGCCTCCCTGCTCTTTTCTCCTCTATAATCTCTTCATATGCTCTTTATCAAGTTGATTCTTCTCACACTTTGAATACCCAGCTCAGTAAAACAAGACTTCATTAGAAAGGAGAGCTGGCTAATAAATAACAATTTTGATTTGTTCTCTCATATAAGTTAGTGACAGTCTCAAGGAGTTCCAGAAGGCACATTCATATGTATTGAGTGAGTGCTACATGTGTAGATGTTTTTGTATAAATCAGCAACTAAAAACTAAGACACAAGATCAATACTGTATTACTAGCCTCATTTTTACGTGGGATGAAACTGAGTCTCACAGAAGTTAATTTGTCCGTGTTCACATAGTTAATCAGTTGCAAAACCAGACTAGGCTCCATCAACATACATTTTTGGGTTAGCACAAAGTTCCCTATAGATAATCAAAATATTTATTGACTAAACTTATACTTGGTACAAATGAAGTTAAACCTGTGATAGAGTATTGCAATCAAGACCATCATCTCAGTAACTAGGTGAGTCCTTAAGGATAATTTAAAAAACTGCAGTTGGGCTGGCTGCAGTGGTTCATGCCTATAATCCCAGCACTTTGGGAGGCCAAGACAGGCAGATTTCCTGAAGTCAGGAGTTCTAGACCAGCCTGGCCAACATAGCAAAACCTTGTCTCTACTAAAAATACAAAAAAATAATAATAATAAATTAGCCAGGTGTGGTGGCACACACCTGTAATCACAGTTACTCAGGAGACTGAGACATGAGAATCACTTGAACCCAGGAGGCAGAGGTTGCAGTGAGCCGCGATTGCGCCACTGCACTCCAGCCTGGGTGACGGAGCAAGACTCTGTCTCAATACATACATACATACATACACACACAAAAAGAAAAACTGCAATCGTAAGGGATAAGTTGTATAATAGTTGGTAAATGCAAACTCCTTTAAAAGAATTTGGAGGCAAAAATTTCAAAGGGAAAGAAGTAGAGCAAGTTTTACATGTGCAGAATAAAGTAAAAAACATAGCCCTAGTTTTGAACACTTTGAGTCACAGTAGTTATCTTTGGCCTTTCCTCATCACTGACAAAAGGGACAAGTTCTGTTTCCCTTCTGACGACACTGCTATAAAGAACTGCCTGGGCCTGGCGCAGTGGCTCACGCCTATAATCCCAGCACTTTGAGAGGCTGAGGTGTGCAGATCATGAGGTCAAGAGATTGAGAACATCCTGGCCATCATGGTGAAACTCCATCTCTACTAAAAATACAAAACTTAGCCGGTGTGGTGGCACATGCCTGTAGTCCCAGCTACTGGGAGACTGAGGCAGGAGAATTGCTTGAACCCTGAAGGTGGAGGTTGCAGTGAGCCGAGATCGCACCACTGC
>NW_012117877.1:162116-193748 GCF_000951035.1 Colobus angolensis palliatus | reverse complement strand
TGGCAGAAGAGGAAGCAGGCATATCTTATATGGTGGTAAATGAGAGAGAAAGAGTGCATGACGAAGGAATATCTCCACATTTATCAAACCACCAGATCTCGTGAGAATTCACTCACTATCAGGAGAACAACATGGAACCACCCCCATGATCCAATCCCCTCCCACTAGGTCCCCTCGACACATGAGGATTATGGGGATTGCAATTTGACATGAGATTTGGGTGGGGACACAAAGCGAAATTTTCTTTATGTCTGTACACCCAGGCAGTAGTTCTCAGACTCTCACACGATTGGTAGAGGGCAGCAGTGATAGCTGCTACTTCTGGGTCTGTGCCATTGACATCTCCCATTCAGTCCTTCACACCTTCTCACCACACTCGCACCTTCTCACGGAGGATTTAGAGGATAGAAAAGCAGTAAGATGGAGAGAACCTGTATCTCTGGATATCTTAGCTTAGGTTCCCTGAAAGCATAGCCTCTGAAAGGAACTTTGGTACAGGTTGTTTGAACAGTGATTTATTTCAACGAGCAGAATGAGGAAGCAGAGATGGTTAGCTTGTGGAGGAAGGAAGCTACTATTAGGGTGAGTTATTCAAGTTGCTGCTGTGAGCAAGGAAAGCATAGTGCCTGAAATTCCCTGAGAGGCACGACGAATACCACGGGAGGGGCATCCTAAAGATGGAAAAGGTCTGAGCATCTGTGCCTCAGCTGTCATCAGCCAAGGGCTGCCTTCAAGGGTGTTAATCCTCTTGTCCTTCTAAGCTACACAAGCACTAGGATTGCATGGACACCACCCATGCCTCCCTGAAGGACTGTGGAGTCCAAGGTGACCCAGGGGGAGAACAAGGAAGAGGAGCACTGTGTGGCCGAAGGTGAGATGCTGCCAGCAAGAATTGTTTATACCTGTCGTAGTTGGAAATCAGAAACCAGGTCCAAAGGGTGTGGATTAGGACCTACAATGTGTCTGCTGAAAAACAGTGTGAGCAGAGCTCTCCACTCACTTTCCTGGGAAGGCCTCAGGAAACTTTCAATCATGGCAGAAGAGGAAGCAGGCATATCTTATATGGTGGTAAATGAGAGAGAAAGAGTGAAATAGAAAGAGCTCGTTGAAATAAATCACTGTTCAAACAACCTGTACCAAAGAAATAGAAAGAGCTCGTTGAAATAAATCACTGTTCAAACAACCTGTACCAAAGTTCCTTTTAGAGGCCATGCTTTCAGGGAACCTAAGCTAAGATATCCAGAGATACAGGTTCACTGCCTACTCACCAACCGAACCCACAATGGACCATGACATGAGTGAAAAATAAGCTTTTATAGCAGCTAGTCAGAATTTTAGGGCTGTTGTTTTGTCTTGCTGTTGAAATGTCTAAGTTAGCCTGATTAATGTTAATGGAAGAGTGGACAACCCAGAACCTATACAGTTTTTTTGTTTTTGTCTTAACCATGATAGATGTTTAATGATCATTATTAGTTGGATATTAGCTATTCAGAACCTTAGAGGTAAACTATGATAAAGTAAAAATTATTTTTCTAAACTCATTGGCAAATTGTGAATACAATATAAATTTCAATTATGCTGAAATTTTTATTTTTCAAATAACCAAGATTTTTAAAGACGAATAATATTCATGATACTGAAAGAAGGATGACAGAGTAGTTGTATACAACAAATGTTATGGGAAGGATAAACTGGTAAACTTTTCTATAAATTAATTTGGAAATATATATCAAAAAATTCTAAAAAATCATGTTGATATTCTTAGATTCTGAAGATACTTAATCTATTTAAGTCTTGCGTTAGCCAGGAAAGTATTCAAAATTACTCCTTTGAGCCTTTCAGTAAGCATTTCCTAAGAAAATAGTCATAAATTCAGACAAAGATTAAGGCATAAGGAAATAATGCACCATTATTTATAATAATATACAACTGGAAATGAACTAAATGTCCCACAATTGGAGATTCATTAAATTATAGCACATCCATATAATGGACTATTATAGGCTCATAATAATTCATGACTTCAAAAATACTTAATGTCCTTGGGAAGTGTTCATGCATAATGTTAAATGAAAAAAGATACAAATTTGCATATGCAATACAGTATGTAATGCAAAATATATATACAAAAATTAACAATTGGAGAAAAATGTAACAAAACATTAACACTATATCAACATTGTAACAATATACCTGCTGGCAATAGAATTAAGGCTAATTTTAATTTTATTGGTTTACTTTATTTTCTAAATTTGCTATTGTTAGTATATATTTCCATTACTCTTATAAAATTATTAAAATGTTTTAAATTGCATTTCCTAAATATATTTTATATGTAATGATGGATCTACTTTGGGTATAAGTTAGGTGTGTTAAAAGAGTTTACTTGAGACACCTGGAGCTTTTTGCTAGCAGAGCTTGCCACTGGGGGACAAGGTTGTTTAGGCCTCCTCTCCAGCCACAGTGATTCTCTGGTGGTTTTATGCATGCATAGCACTACCTCCTTGCCTTCAGACAGCTGTTTCCTGTGCTTAGAAGGGAACAGGAGTGAGTGAGCAAGAAGCATGAGAGAAAGGAGGAAGAAAAGCCAGCATCTGGGTGCATCATTGTTACTGTCCTAAGCCAAGACAGTTGGTCCCCGGGGACCTCCTGGGAAGCCTGCAGGAGGTACCCCAGATTTCTCTACCCAAAGGACAAGAGTGAAGAGCATTTAGCCTTCATTCTCCATCTTCTGTTGGTCAAGGACTGCCCCAGGTGTGATAACTCCCTTGCATGTCTAAAGTGCACACCCATTGGAGCTGCCTCGCCTCCCTCTGAATCCCCTGAACTTATTCCTGTTTACCATCCAGGATTCACTTCATCGTTTCCTTGGGAAGAGTCCCCTGATCATCCTTCACACCACTCTCCAAACACTCTCTTAGGTACCCCTATTCCAAACACCCTTAGCATAATGTGCTCCTGTAATAAAAAATAGCATTGATCACTCATCCTGTAAGTACCGGTTTCCTAAGCTTTCTCTGCCACTATCAACACTGCAAAGGAAGGGAATAGGTCTTTGGTGTTTGTGCGTTTGTTGGTTTCTTTTTTCATTTCTGTATTCATGACTGTATTCTGTATCCACATAGGACCTGGCAATGATACGCACTTACTAGATAAATGTCAGCTGAATGAATGCAGCAGGCAGCGATATTCTTCTAACTAAACATAAACATTATGTCAATATCCCTTATATTGTCTTCAGATGGCTGAATGAGTCATTGCTGTCCTCCTGAGCCACGTCTTTACAACCTCTACTCCTACGCGACATCTTGTTGAAGTGTCAGATAAGCTGCCGAAAGCAGAACTATAGGAAAGCCTGTGTCATTTGTTATTTCTGTGCCAAGGTGGACCAAACCCTAAAGAGAACTTAAGTAGTAGAGCATATAATTACTATAACTTCATTCCAAATCTGCCCCTCTTCTTTGCTTTACAATTGTACGTATATATGTGATATATATACACACACACACACACACACACATACATCCTTCTTTTTACCAGCGTAAATTTGCTCTCTCAGTCAGTCCTGCTGTCTGACCTCATCAGTAATAATCCTTTTGGATCCCTAACTCCTCAATTCTGACTTCTAAAAGCTACTTTTTTCTTTTTTCTGACCTGCTGGCCCTCCCTAAAAACCCCTACTCAAAACAGTCTAACATTCACTTTTACTTTCTCAATATGCTTTACATATTTTTTTAATTAAAAATCCAAAAAGGTATTTTTCAAAGTCATATCAATTTTTATTGGTACGATGACAGAAAGACAACAGTATACTTGATGTTCTTGATTTTTGCCCACAGTTATTCAGTCATATTCATAGCAAAATTTGTTAAGTATCTTTCAAGAATTCTTAACAGGGTCCTCCTCTTCTCCTCCTCTACCACATAGTACTCATTCTCTCTGCACAGAACATATTGAAAACATAGCTAAAGAATATTAATTTGAAAAGACAACAGATTCTTAGCTTTTTCAGAATATCCACAGTTGTAGGTCTGACTGAACAGTCTAGCTATACTATGTTTTGATTATGTTTTCAGTTCGTTTCTGCTTCCTCTACATAGACAGAGGCATGACCAACTATCCTTGCAATCTCAGACATCTTATCGGTAGTCAGTTATGACTTACAGAGAGACAATTGTGAGTATCCAATGGCTTCAGATCTTTGAGAAAATCAGACCAGTACTGGAACCATTGAACGCTAATGATTTTCTTAACCCACTAAACATTCTTTGCTCATAAACACATTACTACAAGTGATGTTCTGTAGTCTAGAACAGGGGTCAGGAAAGTTTTTCTGTGAAGAGTCAGATAGTAAGTATTTCAGGCTTTGTGGGCCATAGAGTCTGTTATAACTACTCAACTTCACTGTTGTAGTGCAAAAGCTACCACAACAACGAAAGGGGCTGTGTTTCAATAAAGGTTTATTTACAAAAAGAGATGGTGGGCTGGATTTGGTCCATAGACTACAGTTTGCCAATGCCTAGTCTAGACAAATAACTATTATTCTAAAAAAACCTAAAAGTTCAAAGCAAGACTGTACTATTTTCAATAATTAAACTTATTTACAAGGATGATATTAGCATGGCTATTTCTTTCATCAAAGCCACTGTATCGAATTAACTTGACCTCCTGCTCTAATACAGAAAGGCCATCAAAATGCAGCATTCAAGCTGCTTGGCTCTTTTGCAGTTTTACTGATAGAGCTCCAGGGGTTGTGTGTGTGTGTGTGTGTGTGTATGTGTGTGTGTGTGTGTGTGTTTTCCAGCAATACCCAGCAACCCACAGCAAAATTTATGCTAAGTGAGGAAATCTAATTATGTTCAAATAATCAGAATCTGTATATTTTGATTAAAAGTAACAGGAAAAACTAATTTCATTTCCTAATGTGATACACAAAGACAAACTTCCTGTGTCAGGGACTCCCTAGTAATCCTGCTGAAAGGCTGAGCCACTCCAAGTTGGCATCTGCTTAAAGTAGAAGGAAATGATCCTCCTGGAAAAATACAGCCAGCAGATTGTATAAGTATCTGCCCACCTGTACCTTCTCTTGTTCAGGTCATTTCTTGCTGAAACTGGATTTGTACTGATTAGAGGATTAGAGGATTATATGTTATAGTTTTCAGAGAAATCAGGATAGAGGCTACTATGCAACCTTACAAGGAAAAAAGCTATTTCCTATTCAGGGTTTAGTTTCACTCAAAGAAAAGAAAATTCAACTATGACTTAGAGGAACTTGAGTGCATGAAAAAAAATATACCAAAGGATGGTAGACCTGGGGTAACAAAGTGTTTGAAGACTTAGTTACTCAGAAGTCAACCCCAATCATGACAGGTGGGCTCCCCTATGCCAGGTGCTTTCACCTGTCAAAATTCATTGGAATCAGTCCTATTTACACTCTTTTCCAAACAGTGGTAAGGAAGAATTAATCTTTTATATCAACTCACACTGATAACCAGTTTGCAAGCATAGTTTACTTTAAACAGAAGTAATGTGTCTGATTCTATTAGGGTAATTCAATTTTGGATTTGCATTCTAAGTTAGAGGTTTTTAACCTTATTAGTAGTCTGATGACGACTGTGGATCCTTATCAGAATAAGGTTTTTAAATTCATAAAGTAAAATACATTTAAAAAATACACGTGAATACAAAGGGAACCAAATTTACTGGAATTCTGTTGTCAAAGTGTGTTAGCATCTTTTTTCCACTCTGCTATCTCCAGTTCTTCATCTCTACTTTTTCACTCTTTGTCACTCATTGTTCTCTAATTAAATAGAGATTGGATAACTAAAAATAATCTTTTAAAGAAACCAAGAGCCTTTGTCTTTCTATGATTCCAAGGAGCTTTGAAGTAAAACTGCCAGTAACAGAAGAATGCTAATGAAGCGAGTCCGTGTTTTACCTAGAACTAGATTAGGTGAAAGACATTTAGCGTTTTCTCACCTCACAGTCTTGGCATAGGATGCATCTCTCTAGTGTAGACTGTAGGTATTATTTTCTGATTCTTCCAACCAACACACCGTACCTGAGGACCCCTGCCCACAATTTGCATCCCAGCTCAGATAATTCAACACTTCTTCTGGGAACCATCACTGGCTCCTAGGATTTTGGGCAAGATTGCCATCCTCTGTATGCCAATTGTACAGTGAACATCAGAGAACTCTTCAGGCTTTATAGTAATTCCCTATTTACATGTAAACCTGTCTACCCCCATACATGACTTTCTTCCAAATCCTTAACATGTGCCAAAATCTTGAATAAAAAAACTATTTGTTGAAAAAAAAATTCTAAAAAGGCAGCCCCCAGCCACCACCACCTCTTTATTATCATTCCTTGCTGTTATATCAAACCTGGATATTCCTCCCAAAACTCTGCAAGGTGGGTGGTGTAAAGATGTCTTTTTTTAGGATGAGAAAGAATTCAGATTAATGACTAAAATTACTACTTGAAGCCCCAAGATTTTCTTTTATAGTATCTTATTATAATGTACTTGGCCTTATACTAAAGCTGAAGTATAAGATAGATTTCAAGCACCCAACAATTCATGACCCCATGAATATTCATGTCAGCAGAACTCATAATACCTCCAAACTAGACACTGTCTAAATGTCCAGTAAAGATAGAATGTGTGAATAGATTATAATACATTTATTTAGCAGAATACTTGAGAGCCATGAGAATAAAGAAATTACTTGCAAAGATATGGATGAATCTCACAATAAAATTTGAGTGTAAAAAGACAGCAAAATATATACATACTAGATGAGTTAATTAAAAATAAGTTAAGTGGGAAAGAATAGTTTTTCCAATAAATGGTACTCAGATTACTGGATATCTACATGCAAAAATGTAAAATAAAATAAATTTGGACTCCTGCCTCACACCATATGCAAAAATTACAATGAAATGAACCACAGATCAAAATATAGGTATAAATATTTATGACCTTGGATTAGGTGATTTTTTATGTGATACCAAACACACACACACACAAAATAGATCAACTGGACATTATCAAAATTGTTTCAAAGAAAACCATCAAAAAACTGAAAAGACAATCCAAAGAATGGAATTTCGTAAATTATGTATCTGATAAAAGACTTGCATCTAGAACACATAACAAATTATTGCAATTCAATAATAAAATGGCAAATAATCCAAATTAGAAGTGGACAAAGTATCTGAATAGACGGTTTTCCAAAGAAGATATACAAATTGCCAATAAGCACAGGAAAGTATGTTCAACATCTTTTCATTAGCCATCAGGGAAATGCAAATAAAAACCACAATGAGATACCACTTCACACTCACTAAGATGGCTATAATTAAAAAGACAGACAATAATAAGTGTGGACAAGGATGTGGAGAAATCTAAATTTTTATACACTGCTGGTTAAAATACAAAATGCTGCCATTGCTTTGGAAAATATTTTGGAAATTCTTCAAACATTTACACATATAGTAACTATATGATCAGCAATTCTACTCCTAGGAGTATGCCTAAGAGAAATGAAGACAATGAGAAAATACATGTCCACAAAATTTATTAATGGATATTTGTAACAGCACTATTCGTAAAATTCAAAATGTGAGAACAGCCCAAATATTCATTTATAGATGAATGTACAAATAAAAATATGATATCCCCATACAATGCAATATTATTCAGCAACAAAAAGAATTGAAGCATGCTATGACATGAATGAACCTTGAAAATATTATGCTAAGTAAAAGACGCCAGTCATAAACAGCACATATTTTATCATCTTATTTATATGAATTGTCGTAGGCAACTATGATATAGAATAGGCAACTAAATAGAAAATGGAGAAGAGATAAGTGGTAACCTAGGGCTGAATGTAGGGTGGAAGAAGGGGTTGAAGACTAATGGCTATGGGGTATGCGGTTTTTGTGGGGATAACGAAAATGTAAAATTGATTGCATTGATGATTGTATAACTCTTTGAATGTACTAAAAGTCATTGGATTGTACACCTTAAATTGGTAAATTGCATACTATGCAAATTTTATATGAATAAAGCTGTTTTTTTAAGTGGTTGAAACTAATCCATATGTTAAAAGTCAAGAGAGTGGTTACCCTTTAAGGAGGCCAGTGGTGACTTGAAGGAAGCTCAAGAGAGATTTCTGGGATGACAGTGATGTTCTGTTTCTTGAACTGAGTCCTTGTTTAAAAGTACATGAGTGTGTTCACTTTGTGAAAATCCGTTGATCTGTACCCTTACCACTTGTGTGCCTTTTAGCGTTTGTGTTTTCACTCAACATGTTTTAATCTGAAAAAATCTAGCCAGATGCGGCAGCCAGGAAAAGAGTCCCCTAAACTGTCCACATCCTAATCTCAGGAACATGTGACTCTATTACCTTATATGGCAAACAGAAATTTAGGTTGTTGATGGAGTTAAGGTTGTTTAATGAGCTGATACTGAAATAGACAAAGATCCTGGATTATTTGTATGATTCCTATGTAATCACAAGATTCATGAAAGTAAAAGAGGAAATCAAAAGAGACATGAGAGTGACATGATGTGATGTGAGAAGTACTAAACCTACCACTGCTGGCTTTGAGAATGGAGGAAGGTGCCACAAGAGAGGAATACAGCAGCCTCTGGAAGCTGGAAAGGCAAGGAAACAATCCTCTCCAGAGCCTACAGAAAGGAACGCATCCCTGCCAACACCTGACACCTTGATTGTAGCCCAGAGACCCAAGTTAGAGTTCTGACCTGCAGAACTGTAAGCGAATAAATTTGTGTTGTTAAAGCCACTAAGTTTCTGGTAACGTGTGAGGGCAGCCACATATGCACTGGTAGACATCAATTTCTGAATACCTATTAAACCAGAATGGGGTAGAACTAAAAAAAAAATAGACTTTAAGCAATATAGAAGAATTGCAGACAAAAATCATATCCCCTAACTATGCAGAATAAACATGCAAATAGGCACAGACCCAGCACTGATGCAGAACTCTCATGTGTTCCATCCATGATCAGTGACAGCAGATCCCACTAAAGCAAAGAGGCAATGGTTAATGTGTCCCCAGATGACCCAAACCTTGGCAGGTGTCCAGCTTAATGAGGTGTTAATGAGTAGGCAGATAAATCTGGACAGTTATAAAAAGAAGGAATGGCAGTGAGAAAGGCAAATGAATGCAAAACTCTTGAAAGTTCTTGAACTCACAGCTTATGACAATGGGTTGCTTGTGTTCTCTAACTTTGTTCAAAATTTCAAAGCTGAAATCCCTGGAGTGATCTTTAAGCAATAGCCAGACTCTGGTCCACAACACAAAAGGAAAATTGGAGGTACGATTCTTTGGGTATAAGTATATTGAAACCTTGACCCTATTTCCACTTTACATATGGGAAGATAGTGACTTGAATACAAAATGAGCCTGAAAACATGGTAAGAAAAGATAGTAAAAGGACAGTTATGAAAAATGAAAATGATTCTGTGACCACAATTTTAAGTGTATTCAAACAAGGCTCCTAAAATCTGAAGGTTTAGAAAATCCTAAGACTCACCTCTGCATCATTTTCCTTTCTCTTTAAATAAGAAATATTCAAGTTACCCAATAAAGTAGAACTCCTCTCATTCTCTCTCACCCACAAAACTCAAAAAGGAAATGTGTGAGTGCATTCATGGGCACAGTCTCCTCCTTGATTTTAGTGTCTAACATTATACCTAGAAATTAAGTAGGATCTCTTATCATATACTCACTATTAGGAGTAACATTACTGTTTCCTCCTCAAATTAGAATACTCCTCTTCACATTATGAAAGTGCTCTTCTGTTTCAGAACATGATATTCCATGGTAAAATGAATTTCTAGATCCAGGGTATAAAGTTTATTCTTATCACTACCACTCTATGATTCCACAAGAGAAAAATTCAGTTACATCTTGAGACCTTTGGTGGAGACCAAAGCAAAGCCCTGGAACCCTAAACTTTCCATCAGAGTCAAACCACAAAACTACAAGGGATTTTTAAAAACTACAAGGAAGAAAGGCCTCTGTGTTTTTTTCTGAAGCATGTAAGAGTCTCTTCTTGGTTGGAGGTATAAATTACCTCCCTCTGTGCACACTTTAATTTTCTATCCTCATATATGCAGCATGAGGAGAGACTTGAGAAGGTTAACTGAAGAAGGTTAATCCACACACAATATGCATTACCCGTTGCCCTTTTCTGATTTCAAATTAAGTATATAATTAGTAAAAAAGGAAATCCATGCCTTCTGGTGATGAAAAATTAGGAAATCAATAGGTGGTTGCCTCATTGGAGACTCCAGGGAATTTTGGGTCGTCATTTGGGGCTGCCAGTTATAATATCTAAAATGGCAACACGGGCATCTTCTTCGGGCCTCAAAGCACTGAGCACATGCCCCAGTTCTAGGCTGGCTGGCTCTGAAGATTTGCAAAGAGAAATGCAAAGATGACATTGATCTGTTAAAATGTTAGTAACAATGCAGAAGCAATAAAATTGCCTTTTTTTTTACTGCCAGAAAGCTTGGTAAACAAAAGATTTTGATGCATTTTTTAAAGATTCAAATTAAGAGAATTTTTTTCTCTGATTTTTCTCTCCAACCACTACAGATGATGCATTTCTACCATTGTCTCTACTTCGTACCCCACAAGGCATATCTAGGAAGTTGCTGTGTGGCTGCCCTCTTAGGTGTTGGAGGATATATGGCAGTTTTTACCCTTAATTGTGTGTTGCATTGATTTTTATGGTCTGCTTGCACAACCCAGCATTCTTTTAGTGCTGTTTGGGGGATGGATGCATTTATTGATGTGCAGAGCTTTCTGTGTTCATAAACTCCTACATATGGGGACTTGAATCAACCTTTTTGTGTAAATTTCTTCAGTGACGCTATCCTTTTCCAAACACTGGAAACCCACAGCCAACTGAAGAAATAAACAGTTGGGTTCGTGTGTTTGTATTCAGTCTATCCCCTGTGTTGTAGGTTCTGTGCAGCGTACAGTTTCAGCGCTACATAAATAAACCATTGTTGTATTCATTCTCTTAGGTTTATGAACAGCAGAATACCAGAATTGTTTTGTTTAAATCCAAGCCTCAATTATTGCTTTTAGAGAAATACACTGTTTAATTAGCACCACTGGATTTCCTCCCCAAGATAGATGTAATGTCTCATGTAGCAATTAGTATTTTGGAATTGTGTTATAATTTGTGCTATACGATATTAACCTGGATTGAGATCACAGGTGTTCTTTTGAGGTATTTTTAACGTGATTTTTTTAAAGTTAAACATAAACTGCTGTTCCTTTCAAAAAGCCTACCAAGAAAGTCTCCTCCTTCAACTCTAGCTGAGCGTTTAAAAGCAGCAGCTCTGGAGGAAGCAGGGCTTGGATTCTACTCCTGGTTCACGCTGCATGACTCTATAAGCGTCAATTTCACCACGTATAAAAGAGGCTTATTTATTCCTACATTTTAGGGTAGTTGTGAGGATTAAATATAATATCCTTTGCCAATAGACTGACTTATACTATCCCTCACATGTCAGATTTATCTAGAAGCCTTTCATGACCTTATGCATGGGCAAGGTCCCAACCTATGTGTTCTCATTAGACATTCTGTTTCCTTCATCATACTGCTCTGTATTGCTTATATATGTGTCTGAATCTACTGTCCACCAGTTACTCTTCCCTTCCCTTCACCCCTTTACACACTACTGACTGTAAACTTGCTGAGAACAGAATGAGATCTAGATCTGGTCTGTGATAGTCATTCATGCGAGTGAAGAAATGTGTCCATTTATTCACCCTTCTGAGCACATGTTGGAATTACACTCCCTGACACCTTGTGTGTGGAGTGGACCATGTGGCCACTGGACTAATGAATTGTCAACAGAAATAGTAGGTGATGCTTTCAGGGCAGAGTATGTGGTTGCTGGTTTGATATATTACAAGGTCTTTTTCCTTCCGTGACTGGAAACTCTCAAGATGGCAACCACTCAGCCTGAAAGATGACAATGAGCAGAGCCCTCCATGTGTCCCTGATAAATACATAAAATGAATGAGAACTATGTTGATTGAGCTACCTCAATTTTAAGATTGTTTATTATTGTAGCATATCTCAGCCCATCTTGACAGATAAACAGATATATATCCAGTCCTTAACACAGTGACTAGCCATGGTAGATTCCTCATAAGCTATTAGTGCACATTGTTCCTCATCAAACATGGTGCATCAAGCAGGGTGTACACTCATTAGCATGGTTCATGATACAACATCCTTGCTTTCTTTGTATTGTAAGTTCTCTGGAATTTAGGAGATTTTTATAGCTGCAAGAATGAAAGGCCCATCCTCCATTATTTAGGATATGGCCAGTTCTCCAGTAATCATTGTCTATAGAAAACATCTTGAGTGTCCTGTCTTTAACCTTGCAGCAACAAGTCAAATTAGGCAAAAAGTGGTGCTAAGGCAGCTATGAGATGAATCCCCAACTACCTCTTGTAAAATAAACTGATATTGCCTAAACTTTACGCAGCAAAAGGGAAAACCCTAGCAAAAGTTAAGAAACAAATTCACTAGTATCACCACCAAAATCTGAATAATGCATTTTCTTCAAAAACCCAAACTATCAGCCAGGCATGGTGGCTCACACCTATAATATCAGCACTTTGGGAGGTGGAGGCAGGAGGATTGCTTGAGGCCAGGAGTTTGAGGCCAGCCTGGACAGCACAGTGAGGCCCTATCTCCACAAAAAAAAAAAAAAAAGAAGAAGAAGAAGAAGAAGAAAAAACATTTAGCCAGTCCTGATGGTACATGCCTGTAGTTTCAACTACTTGGGAGGCTGAGACAAGAAGATCTCTTGAATTCCGGAAGTTTAGGTTGCAGTGAGCCATGATTGCACCACTGCACTCCATCCTGGGTGACAGAGCTAGATTCTGTCTCAAGAAAACAAAAACAAAAAACAAAAACAAAAACAAAACAAAACAACAAAAAACTAACCCCTCATGATGGGTATAAAACTATTTTTTTCTCGATTGCCTGTTGTTTTGAGGACCTTCATGGGTCTTTAAGGTGCTTGAACACTTGACATACTCAAGTGTATTATTGCTAATGATAGAGACTTTAATTAACAATAATGATTTTTCTTCATCTTATTTCAAAGGTTTTATAAACCAATAGACATACAGATAGATGGAGCACTAAATCCATGCAAGAGGCCTTGGGACTGTGGTCCTGGTGGTCCTGTATAGATGACCGAAGAAAAAAGTTCAGGAAGAAGAAAAGAGAGCAAGAAAAAGAAAATAATATTATGTAAGAAAAAATAATGGCTTTGGGAAACCAAAGCAGAAAACAGAAAATCTGGTGATGAAATTATTAAACAAGTGAGCGATGAGATGGAGCAGGAAATGAGCCATATCCCCTGGATCCTTAAAGTGAACTCTGTTGAAGGTATCAGTTCATGGTGGTCAAGTAGGTCAAGCGAGTACAGAAAAGAAAGCTGTCCAACTGACGGTCAAACCTCAATGATAAAGTAAAGAATAAAAAGAAGGTAAGTATTGCATCCCAGTTAGAATGGTAATTAAGGCAAGAGACGAGAGATTTTTGCATGAGTTTGTATTGAGAATTTGCTTAATTATTAGGTTTTACCCATGTAAACCTATCCCAGGATATACTTATCCCCTCCTCTCTCTCTCCCCCAACACCCACAGTCATGGAATTATATGAATGTATCTTTGTTATCTTCTACTGGGGACACATTCTTTGCCTGCGAGCTTGGACTTCTGAAGCTCAGTGCTTGCTGACAGACCCAAACTCTAACTCAGTTAAAGAATCAATTGAGAAAAAAAGAGGGAAAAAAAATGGCAGGGTACAAGGAGGACCACATGCCTTTTTGGCTGCAATATCTTGCTTCCCACTTCCTCCCCTTTTTAAGATCCACGGGCAGTTTTAGAAAAATAAACTGCCAGGATATTTTGGAAATTCCTAAACTCGTGAAGTTCAGCAGGAAAGTGAGGTGAAAGAAGAGAAACAAGACAAGCCAAGGATGGTATTAGTTATGTAGATTTCCCTTGAGGTGCTCCAGGAGTGAATGCTGTTTGGCTGTGAAACAAAGACAGTTCATCTTTATGCATGACTACACCTGAACAGAGCAGAGTATTTTTCAAAATCTTTTGAAAAGCTTCAAAAAAAAGGAAGAAAGGTTGTTAGAAAACTCAGTCACATTGAATCAGAAAATATATGAGACTGATAGAACAAAAAAAGGCTTTGATGCCACAAAAAAAGATGTTGAGAATAAAGTACTAAGCAGATCCAGCAGTCTCAGGCCCTAAATGGTAGAAGATTAGGTTGGCTCAACCATCCCCCTATTTTGGTACTTTAACAAGAAATTAAGACTAAATCCGGTTCTGTTTTTTTTTTTTCATAATAGTGTGTGTGTGTGTGTGTGTGTATATATATATATAAAATATGCAAAGTTTAGTACCCAATAGGTGCACAATAATCATTTGTTGACCAAATAATTGGATTGCAAGTTTATGAAGCGGGGGAGTGGTTACAGTTATTAACTGCATATGCAGTGAAGGACTTAAGTGTCTTTAGAAGTCTTTATTTGCTATTTTCATGATCTTCTATTAAAAAAATACTGTCATAATATCCAGTTTAAAAAGAAAAAAATGAAGAAACACGTAGAAGAGAAAAAGTCACCAATTCAAAATTCTCTAGTAGTGATAAAACCCAGAGGTGTGTGAAATTTGGATATTTGTCCCTACCCAAGTCTCATGTTGAATTGTAATCCCCAGTGCTGGAAGTGGGGCCTGGTGGAAGGTGTATGGATCATGGGGGCGGATCCCTCATGGCTTTGTACTGTCTTTATGATAGTGAGTTCTCATGAGATATAGTTATTTAAAGGTGTGTGGCACCTCCCCCTCCACTCTCTCTCTTGCTCCTGCTTTCACCATGTGCCATACCTGCTCCCACTTCACCTTCTGCCATGACTGTAAGCCTCCTGAGGCCTCCTAGAAGCCGAGCAGATGCCAACACCATGATTCCTGTAAAGCCTGCAGAACCATGAGCCAATTGAACCTCTTTTCTTATAAACTACTCAGTCTTGGGTATTTCTTATAGCAGTGCAATACAGTGTAATTTCTGTCCTAATACAGTATAATTTCTGATCCCTGTAAGTATATTCTTTGTTCTATTCTTCTCCTGATTCTTGTTTGGCACAAGAGCAGCTTGTAACTTCACTGAACTTGACTTCTTACCTGCAAAGTAAAATTGGTGACTCCTCTTCACTTTCACCCCAGTCACCTGACAGAAATGTCAGAAGAGGGAATTAGAGGGATTGGAGCTCAGAACACAGGAATTGAGCAAGCTGACTCTACTCCATTTCCTCCAGCCAAAACCTGCTAACTGAATCTCCAAAAGGTTCTCAATGGTCACAGCGTCCCATTACATACTAGATATTGGGAAGCAGGCACAAATTCATGTGGGAAGCAAAAGAAGGACCTCACAGAAATACCAGAAGGGAACTCCTTATTCCACCCTTTTGGGTGAAAGCAGAGTATTTCTGCTTTAAAGGAATAAATCAGTGGGTCTAGTATAATCTCTGCAATAAAATGATAAGGGGACGTCAGACATATTTGTGAATAAAAAATTGAGGCTGGTTTGTGCCCAAGAATCAATGACAATGTGTCCCTGTATTCTTGTTAGAGAGAGATCACAGCCTGCAGGATGGGCAGGGAAAAATGAGAACAAGAATCAGGGAATCTAGGATCCATCCTGCACCTTGAAAGGTAGCCAGGCTTCTAAGATGCAGATAGGGGCTAAGGATGATATTCCTGATGGAACAGGCAGAGTAAGAAAAGGCAGTGTGGGCTGCCTCTGTCATGTGTCAAAAGCAGCACTTGAATTATCCACCCAGTTGGAACTCACAGACCTTCTGAGAATGGAGTAGGCAGACACAAGGCTAGAAAAGCAGCGTCTTATAGGGATGATATCAATGTGAAGGTGATTAATTTATTTTTAATTGGCAGAGAGAAAGTCAAGCCATGGAAAGTTCTCACAGACAAACTCCTAGTCCTTACGCCAATAACTAGACTGAGAGTAATATACCCAGGATGCAGCTAAATTAGTTTTACCTATATCATTACCTTGAACTACTCTCACCTAACGGTGTGAAATTTGGAATTAACCAAAGATAATGTATGATGGCTTGATCCTGAGCGATGAAAGTAAATCCATGGACTATAATACACATACACACCATTTTTTAAATGGATTAATTTTCATTGCAAGTGCACATGTGTCATAGTACTGCCGTTCATCAAAATTCTACAGGTTATTTTAATATAATGGAAGCTAATTGACCCTAGTGTACTGTGCAGGTAGAAATGAGCACAGGGAGTGGCAATGTCACAGGCGTGTCATCTTCTCCTCCCCCTTGGAAGAAGGTATCATTTACACTGCTAAGTGAATGATAGGAAAGAATGAATGGCTTCTCCAGGAAGATAAACCAAATGTTAATTTTGTATAGTCTAAGATGTATGAGGCTCTTAAAGTGTTTTCGTTTTCTCAAAATAGAGCTCTTAAAGTCAAATCCAGGGAGGGTGAGATCTAAAGCTGCTTAGAGCGCTGATGCCCTCATGTGGGAAAAAAAAACACAGTTAACACAAATCTCAACCTCTAAGAAGTATGCGACACCAGGGGAAATTCTACATGCTAACACTAGAGAAATAAAGGGATAGCTTATGAAACGATGATCAAATGTACATCTGGAATTTTCTTTTTTCATTAGTGTTCTGTAAACACCTGTTTTGAGCAGTAAAGACTGCTAGAAATTACCTGGAATTACATGGGCTGGTGATACATCCTTCTTCTTATAATCACATGTATAAGAACGTTTCAGCTAATTTCCAGTTAACAAAAAGTATACTATATCAAAGCTTTTGAAAAACAGTACTAAATGTGTACCGTGAGGTACTCTATTCATTATATCTGCCTAATAATATCAGTTCCAAAATGCTAATTTATTGATGCAGGACTGTATGGAAGCTCAAAAGCTTTGAAAACCTCAAGCTATGTTATAGTCTAGAGTTTCTGTAGCCTAATGCCCTGAAAGAAAATCCACCTATAATTATGAAAATTCACCCTAAAATTCAGCCTGTTCTCTTCACTGTGCAAAAGTACTATCCCAATTTGTTTCATTGATGAACATTCACATTTAGGGAGCCTGGAAAAAAATGGGGTAGCAAGGGAGCCAAAAAAGGGGAGGTTGGAGGAGTAGAAGGAAATCCCGACTATTTCTAGTAACCTGTTTAGTTATAGATACTCCCACCCGGTAATATGCCCCAGTGTGGAAAGACCCAGAATATCATGCTGATGTTGCAGGTAGACACTACTTTCCCTAGGCCTGCCCTCACAGGTGCAGACAGGACTTTGGAACTGTCATCAGAGAGGGAGAACAGCAACTGGATGTTCTCTCTTCAGAGTCCAGGGCAGCCTCTGCCAAGAGTACATCTTTGTTTGGATCATAGGATTGTTCTAAAACCACACATTGAATTGTCATATATCAGTGTTGTCAGTTTTCCTGTCTTGAATCGTTTTCCTAGCTTCGTCATCTCCCTTTCTAGCCTCTTTTGGTTACGTATGCCCCTTATCATGTAACACATACTATCCACCCATGATACACTGGTGTAAAGAGAGTAGAGGGCTTTATTTCATAGTGCAACCACTAGTCAAGTAGGAACAGATGTCAGTGGCCCTGTGTCGAGAAGGATTCTGAGGTTGCATCCAGGCTTATTTGAAAGATATACTGGAACTGAATAATAATGTCTCTTATGAGTATACATGTGTGTGGATGTGTAGGGCAGGCCAGGGTAGGGCCTGTGGCACTGATGCAGTTCAGATTTTGTTCTTCTCCAATATGCATGCAAGGCTACACCATTCTCTGATGTTGCCATAGTCTTTCTGTTTTCTAGTAACTTCCCTTCTTTAACTGATTTTTAACCCTTCAAGACGCAGTCCAAATGCCCCTGCATTAGTTATTCCTTCCTCTTTGTTCTCACAGCATACTGTTTATATAAGTCTACTTTTGCTCAAAATTATAACTTTTGACATATTTGTACTTACATATCTTATTAAAGTGTGCTTTATTAAAGTTTTTCTCTCTTGAGCTTAAAACAGTGTCTGTTGAATAATAGGCACCAAATCTTCTAGGAAGAAAGGAATAGAAAGAATGAAGAAGATACAGGTGTTCTCTCTCCCAGGAATATGTGCTACTTTGCTTGGTATCTGAGGAACGGAACTTTTATTTCCCATGAAAGGGATTCCAAACATCAGAGAAGCTGGGGTAGTTCAAGAAAGAAGCACTTTCTCACCATGGGGTATAACACTCAAGTCCCTTGATCAAAGTGATGTGGTCTGGCTCTGTGTTTCCGACAAAATCTCATCTTAAATTGTAATCTAAACTGTAATACCCACAAGTTGGGGGAGGAACCTCGTGGGAGGGGATTAGACCATCGGGGTGGTTCCCCCATGCTGTTTTCATGATAGTGAGTGAGTTCTCATGAGATCTGATGGTTTTATAAGGGGCTTTTCCCCCCTTCGCTCTGCACTTCTCTCTCCTGCCACCACGTGAAGAAGGACGTGTTTGCTTCCCCTTCTGCCATGATTGTAAATTTCCTGAGGCCTCCCAGGTCATGTTGAGCTATGAGTCAAACCTCTTTCGTTTATAAATTACCCAGTCTAGGGTATGTCTTTATAGCAGAGTGAAAACAAACTAATACACAAAGCAAGACTGTCTTTCGTTTTTAGTTTTTCTCAAAATTTTGGCGATCCTGTGTTTACATGAAATCATTGACATATATCTTATTTGACTCTTTACCCTCAGATCATTCACTGCTTTCCCTTGCTCTGGTCGGAACTCCAGAGAGCTGACACCCATAAAATCGTATTTTCAGTAGCGTTTCAGCCAGTGAGAGACATTAGCAGGAGATCAAAGAAAGAGAAAAGAAAATGCCAGATGCTATGGTCTGAATGTTTCTATCTCCCCAAAATTCACACGCTGAAATCCCAACCAAGGTGTTGGTGTTGAGAGGTTGTTAGTTCACGAGGGTGGAGCCCTCATGAATGGGATTTGTAATGAAAGCAGCCAGCAGGAGCTCATTCACCCCTTCCCCCATATCAGGACACAACAAGAAGGCACCATTCTATCAACCAGGAAATGGGACCTTAGCAGATGCTGAATCTGTGTTTATCTTGATTTTAGACTTCTCAGGCTCCAGAACTGTGAGAAATAATTTTCTTTTGCTTATAAGCTGCCCAATTTAAGGAACTGTGTTGTAGCAGCCTAAATGGACTCAGACACCAGCGTATTTCTCTCTCTCCCTTTCTCTCTGCCTTGGACAGTGTATCCAGTAGCGGCTGTGGCTCCGCATGGTCCCTACTGGCTCTGAGCAATGCCCACTGTGTGTCTACCTCTCCACGAATGGGCTTTTCCTGCCTCCTGGACTCTAATCATCCCACTTTGAGGGTTCTGTCCAGGGACCAAAGAAACAAAAAAGGAAAAGATGTGATTTTCACAGGATTAAGATTAAGACACAAGGAAAATATGGCACTGTAAATACATATTTATAAAAATCTTCCTGTGCTCTATAGGACAACAAGTTGGGAGAACGAGACAGAGAGAAAGGGCAGGAAAAAAAAAAAAAAACTTTATTTATGTAAAAGTTTCTCAAGACCCCATCCTCCTTCTACTTTTGAGAAGATTGGCTTATTACAACCCAAAGTGGATCAAATAGGGGAAACTCCGGAAGCATCACAGACCTTTCTCACTTCATTGCACAGTGCTCTGGTGAACAAAACAAATTCCAGAAGGAAGTCCTTGATGTGACTCAAGTTCGCCTGCTTGCCTCCAGATCTCTGGGCAGAGAGTCCCTTGGTTGGAAATGGGTCGGAGACGGCACGTCTTGCCGTGTAGTATTTGCATAAGGAGTGGGGGAAAACCGACTTAGAGTTTCTGCCAGCCAATTGCATCCCAACTGACACTTAAGAAAGGGAAGGAGAGAAACCCCGCAGCAGACAGCCTGAGCCCTATTTGATTGCTCACACTGGGTTTCTAGCTGAAGGGGCAGGGTCTGGGAACAAATGTAATTTGCAGCTGCATACCAGAGGTGACCGAAAGGCTCATGCACAAAATGAAAAGCTCAAAAGCTTTGGGACCTCATTCTAACTGAAATTATCATCAAAATTGCCAACCAATTCAGGAGCAGCGCAACCATGCAAAATCAGAATAACAGAATTTTGTTTTCTTTCGAATAAAATCTCAACATCCCATTCCATAATTTTTATTTTTCCTGTATAATATTATTATTATTATTTCTAACATGCTTATCTGAAGATTCATTCTTTCATCTTTAAAGCAACATTTTTTCTCATTTCTTAAACTTTTTTGGGAGGGGAATTCCTTCATTGCTCCTCTTTTTCTTTTCCAGACACACCCAGTATACATATTTTGGTTTTCTGTATTGTTTGTTATAATCAATAATTTCCTCCAAAATTTATTTTCTTTATTCTCTTCTGCCTCTTTTTTCTAATTCTTTTAAGCCTGTCATCCACTTTGTTTATTTAAGTTTTTTGCCATATAGCTTCCTTACTGCTTCTAATTCATATCTAAGTTCTGTCAAGCAACTATTTTCTCTTTTTTTTCTCTCTCTTTCGGTTTCCTTCATGTCTCCTTCTGCTGTATTTTTGCTGTAGGAAGTTTTATATGGTCTCTTTGTTATTTTCTGATTAGCCATCTTTGAAGGAATTATATTTTTCTGGACCTGCTATCTGCTATCAAAAACTTTAAGAAAATAGGAAAATGAGAATATTTATTTAAGGTGGTATACCTCAACCAGGATCCATTAACAGCAAAAATAGGGGAAGAATGTTATCACCATTATTATTTTACCTTTTTGTTTTACAATTACTAACTAATTAGTTAAGAAAGACAAAATATTATTTAATTTTGAAAAAGACAAGGCAAGTATTGTGTTATTTTTAAATTATTATATGCGTATAAAATCCCAAAAGAATCATCATGTAAAGTAATGCAAATAGAATTTGATAAGATGTCCAATGTCAAAGAGATTATGGAATCACTATATATAGCTTCCCAGTATGTTGAAAATATACAACTAACACATTTAAGGAATTATGAGAAAGATGTTCATTATTTCAATCACATTTATTTAGTAGTAGTTTATGAAGAAAAAAAAAACTTTAAACAATAAAGGGAATTTGTTGACTCATATACCCAAAATATGTTCAGGAGTAGAGCAGCCTACACGTGATGTCCAAATTAGTGGCATAGTGTTAACAATTACTCTGTTTCTATCTGTTGGTTTCCTTTCTCTTTTTTTAATTTTTTTATTTTTTTTGAGACGGAGTCTCGCTCTGTCGCCCAGGCTGGCGTGCAGTGGCCGGATCTCAGCTCACTGCAAGCTCCGCCTCCCAGGTTCACGCCATTCTCCTGCCTCAGTTCCCCTAGTAGCTGGGACTACAGGCGCCCGCCACCACGCCCGGCTAATTTTTTGTGTTTTTAGCAGAGGCAAGGTTTCACTGCGTTAGCCAGGATGGTCTCAATCTCCTGACCTCGTGATCCGCCCGTCTCGGCCTCCCAAAGTGCTGGGATTACAGGCTTGAGCCACCAGGCCCGGCCTGGTTTCCTTTTTCTTTTATTCCCTACAGGAAAGATAATCGTTCCTTTATCCACTAAACAAATTATATACCAGATATTTGCCTATTTGCCAGAATTTAAAATTTGCCCTCCCTCCTTGCTCATCTCAGCCTCCCTCTCTTCTGTCTGACATCACTCCTTAAACATTTCCCCTTTCCTTTTTCTATATTCCTTCCGTATATAGGAAGTTTTCAGTGAAAAATTGCTGGAGAAATTTAAACAAGGGATCTGACCTGTTTTGTTTGGATCTGATGTAAAACTAACCACTGCACTTTTCTTGTTCTTTTCTTTAACTTGAATTTTAACTTTTCTTTAACTTGGGCTCTCTGTCATTGCTCACCTTGGGTCACAGACTTATCAACAAGTCATAGTGAATGAAGGAATTCCATGTTTTAATTGGCTTTGACTTGGATTACATGCCCATCCTGAACCTGTCATTGTAGCCTTTGGGTAGAATTATCCTCTTTTGGAGTCAGGAGCAAACCCAACCAAACCCACTCCTTCATGATGGGATAAGGTGGAAGGGATATTAAGGAGGCAAGTGCAATTGAGGATGGTGATGGTAGTAATGATGATTCTGATGGTCATGATGATAATGACCATATGACGTGCATGATGTTGATCTTAACAGTACCAATAGCAATGACACTGAAGCTGTATTGAGTACATAACATAAGCTTTTGTGCTAACAACATTTTTATCAGATTTAAATTCACTAATTTCATTTGGTTCTTGTATAAATAAATAATATTATCCACACAAGGTGCTTTCTACCTAATAATAATAATAATAATATAACTATTATCATGCAATATTAATAAGATAGTAGTCATAATAGGAAAAGGAATAATAATGGCAATAATATTAGCAGCAGCAATAGTGATAGTATTGGGTAGATGGCTTCTTTTCTCCAAATTTTATAGATGGAGGAACTGAGAATTAAAGAGGTTACATAACTTTTTTAGGGTAAGTAGAGGTTACATTAGTTTAAGACAAATAGAAGAGCTAAAATTCTAATACTGGTCTTCCTAGCTGAAAAGTCAGCTCTAAAAGAAATATACAGAATTCGGATTTAGAAAAATCAATAAACATGGCTTAGAAACAAAGGAATGCTGGAATATATGGGAAGTTTTACCTTGTACTTGAACAGGAAGACCCTATGTTTAAAAGATTAAGCAATCCTAAGCAAAAAGAGCAAAGCTGAAGGTATCACATTACCAGACTTCAAACTACACTGCAAGGCTACAGCAACCAAAATGTCAGAGGCATGTGAACCAGAACAACTCCATTTTGAATAGGAGCTGGGTAAAATGAGGCTGAAACCTGTTGGGTTGCATTCCCATACAGTTAAGGCATTCTAAGTCACAGAATGAGATAGGAGGTCAGCACAAGATATGGGTCATAAAGACCATGCTGATAAAACAGGTTGCAGTAAAGAAGTCAGCTAAAACCCACCAAAACCAGGATGGCCACGAGAGTGACCTCTGGTCATTCTCACTACTACACTCTCGTCAGCGCCATGACAGTTTACAAATGCCATGGCAAGGCCAGGAAGTTACCCTATATGCTCTAAAAAGGGGAGGCATGAATAATCCATGGTTATTTCTAATCCATTAAGAAATAACCATAAAAATGGGCAACCAGCAGCACTCGGGGCTGCTCTGCCTATGGAGTAACCATTCTTTTGTTCCTTTACTTTCTTAATAAACTTGCTTTCACTTTGCCCTGCACACTCGCCCTGAATTCTTTCTTGCGTGAAATCCAAGAACCTTCTCTTGGGGTCTGTCTGGATTGGAACCCCTTTCCTGTAACATATTTATCTGTCTTGTAACAAAAACAGCATGGTACTGGTGCAAAAGCAGACGCCTGAACCAAAGGAACAGAATGGAGAGCCCAGAAATAAAGCTGAATACCTCTAACTATCTGATCTTCAATAAATTTGATGAAAAAAGCAGTGGGGAAAGGACTTTCTATTCAACAAATGGTGCTGGGATAACTGGCTAGCCATATGCAGCAGATCGAATCCAGATGCCCTGCTTACACCATATACGAAAATCAACTCAAGATTAATGGAAGACTTACATGTAAAACCTAAAACTATAAACACCCTGGAAGATAACCTAGGAAATACCATTCTGGACATAGGTCCTGGCAAAGATTTCATGACAAAGACACCAAAAATAATTGCAACAACAAACAAAAATTGACAAGTAGAATCTAATTAAACTAAAGAGCTTCTGCACAGCGAAAGAAACTATCAACAGAGTAAACAGATAACCTACAGATGGGAGAAAATATTTGCAAACCATGCATCTGACAAAGGTCTAATATCCAGAATCTATAAGGAACTTAAAGTAACAAACAAAAAACAAACAACCTCATTAAAAAGTGGGCAAAGGACATGAACAGAACTTTTCAAAAGAAGATATACATGTGGCCAACAGCATATGAAAAAATACACAACATCACTAATCATCAAAGAAATGCAAATTAAAACCACAATGAGATAATACCTCACACCAGCCAAAATGGCTATTATTAAAAGTCAAAAATAACAGATTCTGGTGAGGCTGTGGAGAAAAGGGAATGCTTATACACTGCTAATGGGAGTGTAAATTCATCCACTGTGGAAAGCAGTTTGGAGATTTCTCATAGAATTTAACCTTCAACCCAGCAATCCCATTACTGGGTATGTACCAAAAGGAATATAAATTGTTCTATCATAAAGACATATGCACACGTTATGTTCGTTGCAGCATTATTCACAATAGCAAAGACATGGAATCAACCTACATGCCCATCAGTGATAGATTGAATAAAGAAAAAGTGGTACATATATACCATGGAATACTACACAGCCATACAAAAGAAAAAGATCATGTCCTTTGCAACGCATGAATGGAACTGGATGGAGGTCATTATCCTAAGCAAACTAATGCAGGAACAGAAAACCAAATACTGCATGCTCTCACGTAAAAGTGGGAGCCAAACATTGAGTACACATGGCCACAAAGAAAGGAACAACAGACACTGGGGCCTACTTGTGGATGGAAGCTGGGAGGAGGGTGAGGACCAAAAACCTATTTATCGGGTACTATGCTTATTACCTAGGTTATGAAATAATTTGCACACCAAATCCTGTGACCTGCAAATTACCTATGTAACAAATCTGGACATGTGCTCCTGAACCTAAAGTTAAAGTTTTTTTAAAAAAACACAATATCTAAGATAAAAATTTTAAAACTTATTATGGCCATAAAAAGGAATAGGCCCTGGCAAAGATTTCATGACAAAGACACCAAAAGTAATTGCAACAATAAACAAAATTTGACAAGGAGAACCTAATTAAACCAAAGTATTAAGTTATGCTACAACTTGCCTGAACCCTGAAGACATTATGCTAAGTAAAAGAACCTTAAAGACATTATGCTAAGTCCACATATATGATTTTATTTATATAAAATGTCCAGTACAGGAAAATCTAGAGACAAAGTAGGTAACTTATTACTTAGGTCTGGAGGAGAGGGTGGGGAAAATAGGAGGGTAACAGCTTAAGGGTACAAGGTTTCTTTTTGAGGTGATAAAAATATTCTAAAATTGACTCTGATGTTGCCTTCATGTACCTGTGAGTGTATTACCAAACTGTATCATTCACTTGGAGTACACGAATTGTAAGGTATGTGAATTACATCCTAATTTATTTTATTTAAAAATTAAAAACTTTAAAAAAGATTAAATATGATTTTGCTAAAATCACAATGAAATTCCCAGTGGGAGTGTGTGTGCACGTGTACATGAGTGTTTAGTGTTTTGTTCTGGGAGTCTAGGAGCAAATAATAAAGCTCCTCAAAAACACCATTTACTCCCCTCCACTCCTAGATCCCCCGAGGTGAGGGATGAGTAGGTGACAAGTTCTAGACCTAGGCTCTCCCATAAGGTAGCCACTAGCCACATGTGGTTATTTATTTTGAAAATTAAATTAATATTTTCCCCAAATTCAAAATTCATCAGTCACATTAGCCACGTTCCAAGCATTCAATAGCCACACATAACAAATGGCTACCATACCGTGGAGTGCAGATTCTATTAACATTTCCATTATGGTAGACAATACCTGTGTCTCTTTAACCCATACACAGTTCTCCAGCTGCTCTCCCACTATTCTGGTGACTAGGGCACTGAGAAGGTGACATGTTCTAAGTGGTGGCGCTATAAAGTTTTGAAGCCCAGGTCAGCCTGCTGAGTAATTCTGTGGAGAAATCCTCTCTCCTGCCCCACTCACACCCACCCACACGGGGCATAGACTCTGAGAAAAAAATTAACTTCCGTTGTGTGAACCTGCTTAGATTTGGGAGTTGTTTGCTACCACAGTTTAACCTACCCATTCATGACTAAGACAGGCAGTCAAGTGGTCAAACAGATATTATAAAGAGGTCAGGATATTTGATGAAGTGATTCAAAAACGCAAGTATACGCATAAGAAATAATTCAGCAAAATTCTGGAAAAGAAGAATAAAGAGCCAGACTCTGATATTTTAGATCTTAAAATACACTGTAAAGTTACAATAGGAAAGAATGCAGGAAGAGACAGACAGATCAATGAAAAAGAAGGGATGTGAGAATAAATGAAAATTTAGTGTGACGTAAAGGTGTCATGTCTAAGTACCTGCGTTCCTATATGCCAACCAGAGTCTTAGAGTGTGAGATGAAACACTTTCTCTATTCTCTCCCAGAAGACTTGCCCTGATAGAGCCATCTAGGAACTGGGTCCAGCAACACAAGGCACCTTTATAATTTTGTAATCCCTTGGTCCCCTGCTCAACGAAGTCTGCCTCCACCCTGTTTTCTCCTTAATTGTAATTGCCCCAGGCATTCTATTAACTTATTGTCTGTTATCATTTTAATTCCTCAGAGCACTACCCACAAGGCCAATCCTATCTCATCAGTCTCACAGTTGATAGTTTTTGAATGAAGCTGGAACTTAATGCCTCACTTAGCACACGCTGAACTTGTATTTTATCCTCTTAAACCTAGATCTTCCCTGTCTGTGGTTGCTCGCTTCTCTATACTGCTGAAATAGTTACCATAGTCCATAGATAACATGCTCTATAGTTTATTAATCTCGTTAACAATTTGTAAAATCTAAATTTGATCTGTTCTTGCCAGCTATTTCTCATGATCACACACATCTAATAATAAATATCATATACTAATAAAGTCTCCATTACCAGGTAAAATTATGTTCACAATCCCAGTAATGATGTGGGTCTCCAATTTGCTCAGGCATAGTCTACTCAAATCTGGCATCATCTTCTAGTTTAATGATATTTTTCAGTGCAAATAATACCTGAAAGTGCACAAGTCTGCTTTTCCAGTGTTCTTTGGAGATAAACAAAACAACTAGACTTTGGGTGAAAAACGTTGAAGTTTCACATTATTCAGTATACCCAAACAAGTACTAGATATATTAATTTGAATGTTAGAAAATAATAACACTAGAGTTATTAGAAGAGTAAATGAGATAATATTTTTATAATCTAGAGAAATATCTTCCTGTCACACTGACACTAAAAACAGTCAAGGAAAATCTTAATAAATTTGACTGTGTGCATTTAAAATACGAAGAACACCAGCAAAAACAATACAACCAAAAAACTCCATAAAGATGTAATATGTTTTAGTATATAAAAATTAAATCATCATGAATAAAAATGAGAAAAAACAATTTAAATACATACAATTAAGGTTAGATATTTTGTAAAAACAAAACAAAAACTCAAAACAAGATGATAATTTCAGTAGATGTCTGGACAAAGGACATAAATAGCCAAGACACAAAAGAAGACTTATAATGACAAATATAGATAGATAGATAGATAAACAGACAGATAGATAGACTGACAGATAGATACTCAAGTACCCAAACAATCAAGGAAATGCAAATTTTAAAAATGATGAGGCATTTTTTTTCACCTTTCCACAGAGCACTGTAGAATGTTAAATGGATAGGCCTAAGGCCCAAGGTTGAGGAGGGTTTGGTAAAAAGGACTGTCACAGTGGTAATAGGAGGGTAAAATATTACCACTTTGAAAAGGTCAGTTTTTAAAATATGTTTGAAAGTTTAAAAGAGCCTCTGGATTAATAGGATCATAATAATAGTTGAAATGTACCCCAAGGAGATAATTCCGGAAGTGTGTAGCAGTATTGTTTACACTGGCAGGAATTTGGACCCATTCTATCTGTACGTCAGAAGGGGGCTGAAACATTAGTGCTAACAACTTAGAATGTACTATTTTTTCCATCACCTAACATGATGATACATGTCTATTTTCATCCACATGGAAAAATGTCCCGAACATATTATTGAAATAAAAAATGTTGGTTATATATCCGCATGTATATACAAACCTCTTTATGTAAAATTATATATTGAAAGCTATGTGTGTATGTGTGCATAGGAAGATGAATAAAGGAATGTTAAATGAACTTATTATCTCTAGATGGTGGGAGTTCAGATGAACTTCACATTCTCCTTTCTACTTTTCTGTACTGTTTTTAAAACTCTACAATGTATCTGTATCTGCTGTAACAAAAAAAATTTCACATAAATAACAATTTTAAATGACAATGACAAATATTATAATGTATAGCAAACTGGGAAAATATTTATAATACTTTACGGGAAAAAAAATCGCAAAATTATTACATAGACACTGTGCTTGCATCTCCAAAATAGATAGACTTACTGGCAAGGAATGAAAAAGAACAAAAATAAAAGGAAATAGCTGATATGCTGTTGAATAGGCACAGTTGATTTTTCTTTTCTTATAAAAGTGTCAGCTGTTGTTCTGTTACTTGCTCAATAAACATATTTTAATGAAACATAAGTACCTTAATAGGATAGTGTTAGAGACCAAAATATGTCACCCTAAAATATGCCACTTTGGTATCTTGATTGTCTTAAGCCAAAGGCACTTCAAAAACAGCAAATGCAGGGAGAGGCTTTCTCTGGACTTCTCTATCTGCCTAGAGACAGATCCTTCAAAAGAAATCAACTCCTCAGGAGTTTCATCAACCAGGAAAAATTAACTCATATTACAAGAGAGGAGACTAGAAGTTGACACCACACCCAAACTTTGTCACAAACCATTATATCTCCCACTTATTCTTCTAAGGGTCAATTTCTCTTTCCTAAAAAATCATTTATTCTTCCCTAAGTGCCCTGCTTTCCTTTTCCTTTCCCTAATTAAAATGTTTTATAAGCTCTAAAACCTTATTCTTTTTGGGGGGAGTACTTATTTTTCCCCTGTGATGTCCCTCTAAATGTACTACTAAAAATCAATAAGTTCTAATACATTTTCTCCTGTTAATCTGCCTATTGTCAGTTCACTCTATGGACCCAGATACCAAATCTATGAGAGTAGAGGGAAAATGCTTTCCTACAACAGGTAGAACCAATAAAGGAAGAAAAGTAGACTAAGAGCAGGAATTGGTGGTTCAGTTGTTGAAAAGGAAAAGCTATCAGAAGAGAGTTGCAAACTTCCAGAAATTTGGAAGAAAGATGTGGCATAGTTACAAACTGTAATGCTCTCACCACACCCCCAAATCAGTCTACAGGGATATTTCATCCTGGGAATATTTTTGAATACCACTGATAAAGAGCAGAAATGGTAAAAGAAAATCCAAGTTTGTGACCATTGTCTCAGGCTCTTAGTAGAAAATATTCCCAGTAACGGGTCAGGCACAGTGGCTCATGCCTGTAATCCCAGCCCTTTGGGAGGCTGAGATGGGTAGATCATTTGAGGTCAGGAGTTCGAGATCAACCTGGGCATCACGGTGAAACCCCGTCTCTACTAAAAAAAAATACAAAAATTAGCTTGGCGTGGTGACACATGCCTGTAATCCCAGCTACTCAGGAGGTTGAGGCAGGAGAATCGCTTGAACCCGATAGGTGGAGGTTGCAGTGAGCCAAGATGGCACCACCGCATTTCAGCCTAGGTGACAGAATGAGACTCAGTCTCAAAAAAAAAAAATTCCCAATAATGATCAGATGCCTGAACACAGAATAAACACTGCATGTACTCCTTTAAGTTTAGGTCAACATGAAACTCTTCAACAAAGCCTTGATCTCACGGTTTCCTACAAATTAGTTAAAACTCACTATGGATTTTTCCAGTCCAATTAAACAAGCCCTGCCAGGCTAGCTCCCTCTATGTCCACACTGGGTAACTTCGTTAAGGAATTATCCACAGAATGTCCTTACATTATCTAGTAGTGTTATGAATTCCTTGTGCTCAAAGGCCCCTTGGGATGGGAGGAAGAGCTTTCAGGTTCTCACTAAAAAGATTATCTTGAAGTTTTAAAGGCATAGCCTTCAGAAAAGGTTTTGTCCTAGGCATAATAATTTCCACAGGTGCAACAGAAAGAATTCCAGGTTCCTAACCCAGAAAGATGCTCCTAGTGTCCTGGGAACCCAATGAATTGGTGCAGTGAAATGCTAGCAAAATGCATTCATCTCTGACAGCTTTGTCTTTTGCCTCCAAATGTGAGAACCAGAAAATTGCAGAATGTTAGCTGTGGAAGCGAGGAAAGATCATATAGCCAGTACAGCCCTAGGAGCTGCCTCAAGGGCAGCTGTGAGGGAGCGTTTTTGGAATTTTTTTGATGGGTCATTGAAGCAAACTGACAGGAGCTCTCTGCCCTCCCACTGCTGCCATCAAAGCAGTCACACTTTACCTGTTTTATACATTGAACTTCCTGTGGGATTTGGTTTGAGGTGTGAGGAAAAATTGTGAAAGACTGAATTAGACCAAAAGATTACCGAGTATCTCCAATGGGAAATAAGGCATTGTTTAAAACACCCTTTGAGTTATCTGATTCTGTGAGGATTCTGGGCCTTTACTTATCTCTCCAATTTTGTAGGTTGATGCAAATGACATTTGTACACAGAGATGCAAATTCTGTCCAGTGGAGGGACAATTGAACAGAACTTCCCCCCAGAGAAAAATCCATTTCTGCATTCCTGATTCGACTATACAAATGTGACACTTTCAATTATTTGAACTAGTTGTAACATCTTACTGGTTTTCTCATAATTTAATGAGTTAAATAAAATCTTTGACAAATATTCATTTTATACTTGTATGGGAGTCATGATTTTACAATTAAAAAGTCCTTTGAAAGAAAAAATGAATATATTGAAACTGAGTCTCACCCAAATCCCCGAATTTGACAGATGACAGAACTGAGGCCCAGAGGGGTGAAGTGATGAACCCAGATAGCAACTAAACTTTTCTCACAAAAAAATATACTCCCCGTTAAATGAACATGAGTGCTGTGTACTCACTCATGCTGTCAAGGGGTAAACTGATCACACCAATCCGTATTTTATGATGTAGTTATACTACACTAACATTGAGGCTTACATACCAGTGAAAGATTCTGAACTCACTTGTACTGAGTTTAATTCCCAGCTCTCCTATTTCCAAGCATATGATTTAGGCAAGTTACCTTTTCTTTGTCTGATTTTCATTACTTGGAAAATGGAAACCATAATAGTCTCCATTTTATACTCTTAGGATGAGTATAGCATTAAATTGCATAATACTTAATCAGCTCTTATGAGAGTGCCTGGCACATAAGAAGTGTCTAAAAACATTATATATGTTAAAAGATAAACAGGCACATTGAAATGTTGAAGAGTTTATTTGAGCAGACAATGATTCATGAATTGGGCAGCACCAGACCGCAAGTGGTTCAGTGCTACATTGGGGGAAGAGGCAAGAGAGAAATTTTTATAAGATGTCCATGGAAGCGGTCTCCAACTCCCAGCGCGAAGGACACAGAAGACCGGTGATTTCTGCATTTTGAACTGAGGTACTGGGGTCATCTCACTAGT
>NW_012117877.1:150163-155961 GCF_000951035.1 Colobus angolensis palliatus | reverse complement strand
AAAAAAAAAAGATGTTCATGGAAGCAAGATAAAGAAAATATATTCGATTGGTTAATGTGGAAAGTTCCTAGTTAGAGATGAGTTGGTGGTTTCTGATTGGTTAAACTTAAGTTTCATTTTACTGTTTACATTGGGCTTTGGTTTAATTAGGCAGGAACACAAGGCACTATACTTTCTCCAGCCTAACGACCTCCATTAGGCCATTAAATTAACTAATTTCAAAAGATATATATGCTATTACCATATTGCAGCTTTATTATCTACGCTAGTCTAAGGCACAGTTTGCTTATAGAGAAGTTATATCTTGAAATGTACTAATATAAAATGCAATGTTTCTAAGAATGTCTACATATGGCTAATATTATGGGTTATGTGACTACATAGCCAGATTCTAGTGTAATTTCATAACAATTTAGTGAAATCTAGAATATTTATTAATTTTCATCATAAAAATTTATTTAATAAATAAGGAATAATATACCCTCACGTTTCACATACAACTGTGATATTTAATCACTATATATTTTACTCCATATTTCACTCTTTAGTATTCCCTACAAGCATCCACCGGTGTTAGTACAGAGTAGGTGTTCAATAAATGTTGTTAAACAACCTAGAAACTGTACATGGCATTTTAATACCTACCATATGCAACTATGACCTTAAAATGAAAACAGAAGCTGAGCATTTTTTCTTCATGTGCACAGGGATGCCTAGTGTTCACTTTTAGTTCTTTCATTATTGTTCCTCTTCCCTAAACTCTCTTTGACTCTGCAATTCTAGGATGTTCTATAATTAGAAGCCAGCCAGGCGTCAACTACTTCCTCTGGGCAAGCTTGTGCCTTAACACCTCTCAGTGACCTTCTGTGCTAATTAAACTACGTGTGAGAATAAAGAACATTGGTACTTAACTGAAATAAAAAGCAATTAAGTGGAAACATTTGGAGATGATTGTATGTTAATAAGAAATCTTAATCAATGTGTATACCTATGAGACTAACTGAAGCACCTTTAAAGAATTCACATTTTCTAATCAAACAAAATATAAACTTCATTGTTTCCTAAGACGTGCACAAGCTCATGAAAGTCTTTGATTGTTTCACAGACAGAGGAGAAAATTACTATCTTCTGTTGTTCTCTTTGTAGCTTTCTGGAAATCAGTGAGACATCCCTGAAGCAATTTATTTTCTCTAACATACAAATTAAGAATACTCTAAATTTTATCCAACAAATCTAGGCTTGGTTTATGATCTTTCTAAATCTTCAAAGCACATTAGTAATTTGTATAATACGTGAAGAAATAAAATACATTAAACACAGAAAGTTTAGATCTGAGCTGCAATCACAAGCCAAATTTGACACTCCCTCTTTCTTTACAGCCCAAGAGCTAGGAATGTTTTTCACACTTTTAAAGTTCTGTTTTTAAAATAAACTTAGACAAAAAAAAAAACAAAACAGAAAGATATGTTATAGTGACCATATGCAGCCCAAAAAGCCTAAACTATTTACCATCTAGCTCTTTTTAGAAAAAGTTTGCTAATCTCTCATTTAATTGATAGTTCAATCTGATAATATTAGTATTATCCAGCCGGGTGCGGTGGCTCATGCCTGTAATCCCAGCACTTTGGGAGGCCAAGGCAGGCAGATCACAAGGTCAGGAGTTGGAAACCAGGCTGGCCAACAAAAAAATACAAAAAAATTAGTCGGGCGTGGTGAAGGGGGCCTGTAATCCCAGTTACTTAAGAGGCTGAGGGAATGAAAATTGCTTGAACCTGGGAGGCAGAGGTTGCAGTGAATCAAGATTATACCACTGCACTCCAGCCTGGGTGACAGTGCGAGACTCCATCTCAAAAAAAAAAAAAATTGTACTATCCAAATTCATAAAACCATCCTAATTCCAAAAATAAGTTAAATAAAAATGAAGTTAACTAAAGAAGTTAAAATTTAATTTAATTTACTCATTAAATAATGAATAAATTCAATTACTTCTTTCATTCCAATCATGTGCCAAGGAATTTCCACAGAGTTAAGTCATTTATTTCTCACAAATGCCTTAAAAGGTACTCCTTATCCCTATTTTTATGTGAGACAACTACAACCAAGACTAGTTAAGTGAGTTGCCCTATGTCACCCCATGCTTGTGTTACCAGATGGAAAGGTCCTGAAATCTAACTTCTGTGTTCTGTGAAGCTAAAAAATTCTGATCTGCATTTCAGATGTTTACAGATTTGATTTGTGGTCTTCTGCACAGTGAAATTTTCATATGTGGAAAATGTCGTGGGAAGAAAAATGGTGTGATTTTGAAAATCCTCAGGAGTCTGATTTTGCCTCTTCATCCAGCTCAGATTGACAAATGGTATGATGCCTTTGTCCTCCAGAAAGGTCCTTATCCTGGGCAAAGCTTACCTGTTCTCAGGCCCCTTGTCTGTGCCCAGAACCAGCAAGTTCTGGGAACACTGGTTACAGGTTGTCACCTGCTGACCTCTCTATGGCTAGATCCCCTCTGGAATCTTACACCTTAGATCCTGATTTCTTCAGTAGCTCACTGATGCCTTTAAATTCAGAAGTTTTACATTTTGTCTGGATTTTTTTTTTATTTTGAAAAAGATCATTAGCCTACAGAAAACTACTCCATCTTATCCAGGTTCAGAAGTCTCACATCTGTGGACTCATAAACAGGAGATTGATAGAAAAAAATTTCTATTTGCCAGATGAATAAAAGAAAGGAAACACACTGGGCAAGATGGAACAGACATTAACCATGTTGGCAGACGCGGGAATGAACAGAAACATAGAACTCTGATAATGTTATTTTCAATCTTTATAATCTAAATCTACCTCCAAGGTAGATATTCTTGGCCTCACTTTACAAATTAATTTGCAAGATGTGCATTATTGTATTCACTATCCCCAAAGCCTAGGTATCTTCTGCGTGGTATAGTAGAGCTTTGTCCAAAGTGACTGTGACATCACTAAGCCTCAGTTACTCACTCTGTCAAATGAGAATAATAATATTTATTTTATAATTCTGACCATTGAAATAAATACATATGAAAGCAACTCATTAATTACAAAGAGATATATATTTTAAGGGCAACTGGGATACACAAAAATGAATGTTATAAAGGGAGGCATTTTGTTGCTTTTCTCTTTCTTTCAAAAAAGAGATAGGGTCTCGCTGTATTAACTAGGCTGGTCTCGAACTCCTGACCTCAAGCCATCCTCTTGCCTTGGCCTCCCAAAGCACTGGGATTATAGGGGGAAGAAGGGTCTTTAAAAAGAAAAATTCACAGATCCCTGGAAACAAGAGGCACACCACACCACACAGGGCTACCCAGGGAATTACCAGCATCAGTCAGGAGACAGAGGGAGCCAGGGGAAAATGTAGTTAACAGCCTTTATTGTGATTTCCCAGGGAAGGAACAAGTAATGCAGGGTTAACAGACTTAGGATTGGCAAGTTTGGATAATTTTGGCAGACCCTATGGGCATTGGGCCCTTTCCTGGTTGTCAGGAACCTGGCCTTGGGATGATTAAGGCAGGGGTGTGAGAGCCCAATAAACTAGGTGGTTGGGGGTATGGACTCTGGGTGGTTTGGTTTACAAATGACAGATGCATTTGTTGGAAAACTGTTTGCCATCTCTAGGAATTAGCTAACTCTAGAGAAGGTAATCCCTCCAGGGTCAACTAGCCTCCAAGATGCCCAAGCATCAAAACAGCAAAAAAAGACATGATTAAGACAGTATAGAAATATAAGTGGCAGTTATCTTCCTTAAGTACCAATATTCTGCAATTCTGAGCTCGTGGAGAATAGTAAAAGATTCTAAAATGTTTAAACCCTGCCTTTGTTGCCTGTGATGAGATATGTAGATAGACCCTTAGCTTCTTACGGAGACATCCATAGCTCAGGGGGGAAAGAAAGAAATCTTTGTGTTTCCTTGCTTAAACATTGTATGTATAATAGTATCAGTGACATTTCATCCACTAATTCAATGCTGCTTATAAAATCTCTAGAATGTGATGTTAAAGGCAATGATAGTTCAATTAATAATTTAAAAATTCCAAATTTAGATATTTCTAAGCAGCTGTTGCTTATTATATGAGTAATTATTTTCAGATAAAAAAGCCATACCAGAAGCATATTTTTAAATATACCACATTGTACAGATTATCTCCATTGTTTTTCACTGAATTCTCTACCCAAACTGTAAATGCACTTGTCATTTGGGCAATACTTAATAGTGTCCAGAACTAGCACATTAACTTCCTTCTCAAATACGGGTGCTTGTGAGGGCAGGAGTTTTGGCAGTGTGGGAATCTGTTAGTTCCAGATCTCTTAAGAGAAGGAAAGTCCTCATGCCGTACAATCTACTTTTCCTAAAAGGTGAGCAATTAAACTAAACAATTTCAGAAATGTATAATTAATTTCATGCAAAACCAAAGTATATTATAATGAATTCTGTTCAAATTATTGGATTCATTTTTTGCAAAGACCACAACATATTTCCATAGTGAATTAAGCTATTCTTGCATTGCTGTAAAGAATTACCCAAGGCTGGTTATTTTATGAAGAAAAGAGGTTTATTTGTCTCACAGTTCTGCAGGTTATACAGGCAAGGTGCTGGCATCTGCTTGGTTTCTGGGGAAGCCTCAGGGAGCTTATACTTGTGGCAGGAGCAGGCAAGTCACACGACAGGAACAGGAGCAAGAGAGTGAGGGTGAGGGTGAGGTGCCACACACTTTTAACCGGCCAGATATCACAAGAACTCACTCAATATCACAAAGACAGCACCAAGCTATGGGGTATCTGCCGCCATGATCCAAACACCTCCCACAAGGTCCCACCTTCAGCATTGGGGATTACATCTCAACATGAGATGTGGAGGGGACATTCAAACTATATCACGTGATACACAAATGCATCCTTCTGGCAGGAGGAGTAGAGGATGAGCACCCATTAATACCCCTTATTTCACAAATACTCCTTTTAAATCTGTGTACTGAGGAGAAATATTTCTTCTACATCTTCTCTGTTTCTTTCACATAAAGAGAGGTTACTTAGTAGAACTCCTGGCTTCCCTCTGCACCTTTCCTTATTCTACCCTCTGGGGATGTTGAGAACTGCTACACTGATGAGTAAATTTGGAAATAATATTTGGGTATTATAAGCTCAGTGCTGCTCTTTCTCCTACTTGGTCCTTTAGCTTCTGGCAGACAGCCCAGTTTTGCCCTCCTCCTTACCAAGAGTGTCACCTGGGTCAGCCCTTCCACCAGGGAGACCTGCAACTGGGTGTACACACTGCAGGTTCTGGTTTATTTATCAAGCTAGACTGGCCATGGCTAGTAATAAAGATGGATCCTCAAATTTACTCATTATTTCTCAAATTCTTTGGAGCTGGACAGGGAAGCAGGGCACTATTCACTTGGAGACCTCTGTATTACACAATCCACTATAATATGGTTTGTCTGTGTCTCCAGTCAAATCCCACCTTGAATTGTAGTTTCCATAATCTCCATGTGTCATGGGAGGGACCTGATGGGAGGTAATTGAATCATGGAGGCAGGTTTTTCCCATGCTGTTTTTGTGACAGTGAATAAATCTCATGAGATCTGATGGTTTTATAAAGGGCGGTTCCCCTGTGCATGCTCTCTCCTATCACCATGTAAGATGTGCCTTTCCTCCTCCTTTACCTTCTGCCATGACTGTGGGATCTCCCAGCCATGTGAGTCCATTAAACCTCTTTTTCTTTTTTTTTTTTTTTTTTTTTTTTTGAGGCGGAGTCTCGCTCTGTCGCCTGT
>NW_012117877.1:143194-150058 GCF_000951035.1 Colobus angolensis palliatus | reverse complement strand
TGTTAGCCAGGATGGTCTCGATCTCCTGACCTCATGATCCGCCCGTCTCGGCCTCCCAAAGTGCTGGGGTTACAGGCTTAAGCCACTGCGCCTGGCCAAACCTCTTTTTCTTTATAAAGTACTCAGTCTTGGGTATTTCTTCTTAGCAGTATGAAAATGGACGAATGCACACTACCTCTCCATTGCCCTTGCATTATACGATGCACATACTTTTCCATGGTCCAGGTTTCTTTTGTGATCTGGAATTTAAATTTAAACAAAGAAAACAATTTTTTCCATTTTCTTTCCATGGACTATTCCTTAGCTTGAATAATAAACTAAGAATGTGTATTTATAGCAGTAGTTTCCTACCAGGGGGTCTTCAAAGGCCTCAGGTCCTCCAGAGTTTTCAGATACGCTTTAGAGACTGCGCTGAGTGGAGTGTGGGGTGGGGTTGGGGGGTTGGGAGCATAAGAGGAAGTAAAGTGAGAAGAGCAAGACTCCAGGAACCGCATCTCAGTTTCCAAAATAACACTAACTTTCGTGTGTTTATTATGCTGGGCTGCCATAAAAGCATACATTTAAAGAAAGGGTTTCCACTATTTAAAAAAATAAAACTGGTAGGTTAAAAATTACTATTTCCTGTCATCTTTCCTGATTAGGCAAATATTTAGCAAGTTTATTATTGTACAAATTATTTTATTTATGACAAAAAGCTGTTTTCTCTGGAGAATTTTCTCTCTTCCTAGCATGAAAGCCACCATCTAAAAAAGCACGATTCAGGGTTATAAGAAGTCAAGTTTGGAACTAGCATCTTGGGGTTAGAGAACTTCTCCACATAGATTCTCAGTTTAGAAATTCTACTATCCCTTTTAGTGCCCATTCCTTTGGTTATTTTAGAACTTCTAAAGTGTGGTCAGACAACATGGGAGTGAGTCTCCTTTTCCTGAATTGTAATGCACAAGATTTCCAAAGTCTTAAATAGGATCCAGTGATATCTAAATAATTATGGGTGAAATGCTAAGTGAAAATCTGGATGATAAAAAGTCTTCTATTAGCAGGAAAACATTTGCTCCGCCTGATCCTTCTCAGAAGTTGCTTTCACCAGCTTCAGAATCTGCTGACTAGAACCTGTAGTGCCTATCTTGTACTCTCCTGTAGGTCATTATGTCTTAAATCCTACTTTCCTGCACCACTCACAGCAAACAAACATCCTTTTGGCTTCTTACCAGAAGCCCAAATTGCAATGTCTACAAGTTTACTATCTTGTAGAACCAATGAGGCAGCTGGAAAAGAAGAGATCAAGTTCCTGGCCAAAGAAGCTGGTTAAAAGAAATGGTAATTACTAAGATACTTTGTCTTAATAGCAAGGAAAGGCTACATTTCAGTTGGTAAATGTAGCTTCTTCCTGGAATCCAGTTGTATCACATGAAACCAATTTCTAAGAATTCAGCAGTATTTTTGTTTTAATATTCTATCAGGAGCAGTACTCAACAAAAATAAAGTCCAAGCATAGTATACCTCAGGGCTGGCTATGTAATTTGCAGGGGTTAGTGCAAGATGAAAATAAGGGGCCTCTTGTTCAAATTATTTAAAATTCCGAGAATGTGACAGCAGAACAGTAAACCAAGCACGGGTCCTTCTTCTGAGTGTGACTGCACAGGTGGAGTGCTGCGAAGATAGTCCTTCCTATGCTTGCACCTATGCCGAAAATATCAGAGGCCACTGTCAATCTGCACAGACGTGATGGAACTTTCCCGCTCATCTTCTTCCATATCTGCCGTTTGGTGAACTCTTTCACATTCTCCATCTCAACCACTGCCAAAGTAGAAGTTTTATCCTCTATTTGTCCAAAAATTTCTATTTTGTATATAAGAAAAGCATTTTTGTTGGTCTCATCATGCTGGTCATGAGAACTAGCAGTCAGTTCACTTTTCAGGGCCCAGCACAAAAGCGGGTGGGTGGAAGCTTCATTCTCCTCCTGGACACCTTGGTGGGTTTGGGGAAGCAGGAATGAGGGCCAAACTGGGGGTGAGCACAACTGCTCTGTGTAAAAAGGGGGAAGAATTTGACATCTGAGGGATGACCTAGGAAGGACAGATCATAGAGAAGACAAGGGGGAGAAGAAGCAGGAAACAAGCTCTGTGATGTGCATGTGATACTTTTCTTTAACCCCCAGAATGACTGGAAAAATCTGTGTGACTGGTTGTTTTGAGAAACTCGGAGTGCCACCCTGGGTCTCTGGCCCAGAACAGCAGCTTCAAATGCAAAAGGAACGGAAGGAGGCAGAGGGAGGCAGAGGGAGGCAGAGGGAGGCAGAGGGAGGCAGAGGAGGCAGATGGAACCTCAGAAATTAGAATCTTAGGTGGCAGAGTGAAGACCTTGAACTTCACAGGCCATGGAATTGGAGAACCAAAGTCGTATTTCCTAGTTCTGGAGGCAAGAGGTGTTCCTAACTCCCAAGCGATTCCTACATTAAGAATAACGAGAGTCGGCCGGGCGCAGTGGCTCAAGCCTGTAATCCCAGCACTTTGGGAGGCCAAGACGGGCGGATCACGAGGTCAGGAGATCGAGACCATCCTGCCTAACACGGTGAAACCCCGTCTCTACTAAAAAATACAAAAATAAAAAACTAGCCGGGCGTGGTGACGGGCGCCTGTAGTCCCAGCTACTCGGGAGGCTGAGGCAGGAGAATGGGGTAAACCCGGGAGGCGGAGCTTGCAGTGAGCCGAGATCCGGCCACTACAGGCCAACTACTGTGGTCACTATTCCCCACATATCAGCTCATCTGATTATCCCAATAACACTATGTTTTGCAGATACTCAGAATAAGATACTAAAAGGTTTCAAGATTTTCCCAGGCTCATATATACTAAGGTACTGGAGCTGGGATTGGAAATGAAACAATTTCCAAGACCAGTGATCTTGAGCACTCTAAATTCTATCTTCCTAGATTATCTCATGTAACCCTGTGGTCTAGGAAAAGTAAATGCTGTTATTCAGGCTTTACACCGAGAGAACTGAAGGTCAGAAACATTAAGCAGTTGATACAAGGGAAACTAGTAAGTGGCAGAACAAGGATCCAAACAGAATAGAACCAATTCCACATCTTTGCTTTACCTCTAACCCTTATTGCCTCCTCCGAAAATGGAGCTAGATTCTAGCTCTGCCCTCCACTATCTGTATTACCCGAGCAAATCACTTAACCTGCTGGCTTCTTTGTTTCCGCATCTGCAATATTGCAATTATAACTACTTTGAAGTGTGGTTCTAATGAAATATGAGATAACACACAGGTGAGCTGGAATGCATTATGCAAATATAAGGTATATTTACTGCTGTTATTTTGGAATACAAGGACTGTACTTCCCATGATGCTTTTCACTCTCCTATTTCTTAATATTCACCAAGGAGAGAAGGAAGAGATGTATCTTTGGAACAATGTTAATTTCATCCTACTGCTTTTGATTATTCATCCCTCTGAGCGATCCAGTCTCATTACATTCAGTCATTTGCTCTAAATGCTTGGCAGGCATCCAAACAGTTATTTGTTCAACTCAATAATCTAAGTTTATTGTCTTAAATAAATCACACCTGACAAATAACTCATGCTTCAAAATGATCTTTAAAAGTGGGTGCTAAAGTGACACTGTCAATTCCAAAAATCATGGGTGATGTTCAGGCTTTTAACAAAACAAAAGCCTAACATTTTAATGTATTGCTGTACTGCTTTCTGTAACTGTACTTCGATTGGTTTCCACTCCTTCCTAAGCAGTAATTTTTTTCATGTGAAATATAATTTACATTTTAAAAGAGATCAGCTATGAGCAGCGCATATATGGGCAACGTAAATATAAAACTCTTCTTGAAGGACCAATGCTTTGCTTCATTAAATTTTCACATTTTTAAAATGTTAATATCAGTGGCCACAAACATATAAAAAGCTAGATGTACTTAATTTCCATAAAGTTATATTGGAAATTCATTTGTATAATTTTGGAAGCACATTAAGGAATGTAAAAAATAAATTTCTCATATATTATAAAAATGAAAGAAAAGCAGATTAATAATATGATCCCAATTATCAATAAGTTCTGAACTTCAGAAGCTATACTGGGAGGATGTAAAATAGTAAAATAATGTCTGATCAACATACTTGAACAATGGAAGATTAAAATCAGTCAATAAGGGTTCAGGAAATGTTTATCGCTTCAATCAAGTCAAAGTTATATGTTTTAATCGAAAAAGTATTAGCATGAGTAACCAAAAAGAGTACATTATCAAAACAATTTATATTACATTTATTAATGTACACATAAATTTAAGTTTTAAGTTTAATTAAGACAAGGGATTTCCGAGAGCAATTAAATTTTGTATATATATTATATTACAACTAAAGAATGAATATGTGCCAAAAATGTCCAGTTAAGGAGAACTTGTAAAACTGAAGCAATTTCCCATTTTATTTCCCAGCTCACTGCTCAGCTTCCTCTATAGTAGCACAGAGAGCAGGATATGGTTAAGCCAAGGTACTAGCCTGAAACAAGCCTCGCTTCTCCCCTAGATTTCATGCTAACCACCTCCTTACCTGATTAGAAGAGGTCAATATAAAGCTCGGCAAGTTAGTTTAAAAGGTTCTTCCTTTGATCTTTCCTCAAATGATCATTACCTTCATGCTAGGAAAAGACAGAAATAAAGCAGATTTAGTAGCAATGTAAAGACATTGAAAATAAGATATGCTGTAGCTTATATACCAGCAGATAATTGGGAACAGAATGTATTGTAATTAAACATAACACATTCCATATAAAGTGTTATGTTTCAGTAACCATACTTTTGGAACACACCAACTTGATACAAAATGGTAGCCATTAAGTTACTTAGATAGCAACCTACTAACAATATTGACCTTTTCTGTTAGGATTCAGATAGCGATAAATTGACTTATACTTTATATTATATTAAAAATCAAACATTAACAAAAAATTTTTGTCAATACTTTTCCCCATCAACATTTAATTCTCATGACTAAATTATCAAATACTTAAGTGTTCATATAATAAAAATAATTCACTGTTATTTTAATATCTCATATATATCGACTATTTGGTTGTTCATACACAATCACCAACAGGAAGTCTGTATTCCCTTCAAAGTCATAAATGCACTTCTGCCACTCAGGGATTATTTCAGTTCACCCTTAAAAAGTCAGATTTCAGCAGATGACACAGTTACCTGGTACTCTAGGGACTATCTACCCAGAAAATTGAGGTAACTTAGACAAAGACATGGATTTCTTCTTTATTTTTAAATTTTTTTTTAGCTTGAAATTATCAGGTCAGCTAAGTGCAAGGTTCTACAGGCATCAGCTAATTAAGCAATGTTCTGCTTCCCCGGGGCTGTCTAGAGATTGCATTTAAAAAGTAACCCATGGATCAAATCACATAAAACTATATACACACACACACGAACGCACACGCACACACACACATTCACATTTGGGTAAATGAGTACATGTAAAGACAAGTGAAAATGAATAAGATCTAGAGTCTAGTTAACAATATTCTATTAATGTCAGTTTCCTCATTTTGATATTATACTGCAGTTATATAAGACATCACCATTTGGGAGAAGGTGGCTGAAGGACACATGGGATTCTACGTACTATTTTTGTGACTCCCTGTTGGTCCATAATTATTTCAAAATAAAAAGATCTTTTTTGAAAAAGTAACCCCGTGGACGATTATGCCTCAAGGAACTGATGCACTGCTATGTGTAAAATGCTGAATCAGTACCACAGAAGGAAGTTCACAATAGAAATTATTTTAAAATAATGAGGCATTAATTTGTTGTAATTTTCACCAGAATTTGATCCAACAACATAAAAAAAATAAGTTTAGGTTAGGGTAAGGGTTATAATTAGTGGTGTGCTGACAAACATTTCACAACCAGCTCTTGAGTATGGAGCTCTGATTGTAGTATTGGCAACTTTGCATACTGTAAATCCTCCCACCACAGCAAATTTCAAACTATAAATGTAACATTGACATCTCAGTAAATTCCTGAAAATTTGGCAACGAGTTTTCACATGGGATCCATTTCATGAAGAAAGTGAACAGACTCTGAGTGGGTATACTTACTTGCATGGCCCACCCCATAAGGAGGGGCCCAGCAGGACAAGGCCCAGAGTTGGGTCTCTAGGGTTTAGGTCCCCTCTTGCCTGGCTCTAAATCCTCATCCCATATGTCAGCCTCATCCATGTAACCCTCTTTTGTCCATTCACTTTCTATCTGAGCCATAATTCAGCCAAGATCAGAAGGAGCTGGAAAGGACATGCTCATTAAGCATTTGTTTTTGGGATAATTCTCATTTCAGTAGTTTTCCCTCCACATCATATACCCAAATCATGCCATAATGTACCAACTTGTTTACCACTGATTTTAGAGCAGCAAAACGTCTTCTTTTATTAGCACACAGTATATTCCAATAATAACTCCCACAAATGGATGATGGGAGCTTATTTGGAGAGTTTGTGCTCTTAACTAAAAATCCCTTTCTCTTTTCTCAGAGAGGATCATGCTCTTTGATAAAGCATGTGTCTTTCTGGGGTGGAACATCAATGAAGCAGTGGAGCAGAATAAGGATGCTTAACTGGGGAGCCAGACTCTTGTTCATGTTGATAAATGGTGATTGGTGCCATCTTATAACCCAGTCACAGCTGACTGGTCCAGTATATTATGTTCAATACAAAATAGAATAACATAGCTTAAAAGATAATACAGTTCACAATGATTAACTTGATACCACATTTTATTTTATTTATTTATTTATTTATTTATTTTTGAGACGGAGTCTCACTCTGTCGCCCAGGCTGGAGTGCAGTGGC
>NW_012117877.1:127429-143042 GCF_000951035.1 Colobus angolensis palliatus | reverse complement strand
TAGGCAGGATGGTCTCGATCTCCTGACCTCGTGATCCGCCCGTCTCGGCCTCCCAAAGTGCTGGGATTACAGGCTTGAGCCACCACGCCCAGCCGATACCACATTTTAAACAATGACTCTGAATTATAAGAGAGCAAATTTTAGGATAACTGAGAAAGATGGGATTAATTTTATTTGGACACCTGATTTGCTTGCAGTCATTCAAACAATATATATTAGACAAACTTGAGTGGCCTTATTCTTAAGGAGATTCCATTTGATATAGTTGAGATATTTGTCTTCTCCAGATTACATGTTGAAATTTGAACCCCAGTGTTGGAGGTGGGGCCTGGTGGGAGGTGTTTGGGTCATGGGGGTGGATCCCTCACTGATGACTTGCTGCCATCCTCACGGTAATGAATGAGTTTGCGCTCTGTTAGTTCCCATAAGAACTTGTTGTTAAAAAGATCATGGCACCTCCCTTCTCTCTTTCTTCCTCTCTTGCCATGTGACACCTGTTTCCCTTTGCATTGCATCATAAGTGGAAGCTTCCTGAGGCCTCACCAGAAGCAGATGTTGGCATTATGCTTCTTGTACAGCCTGCAGAACCATGAGCCAAATAAACCTCTTTTCTTTATAAAGTAACAGGCTCAGGTATTTCTTTTTTTTTTCTTTGTTTTTCTTTTTTCTTTTCTTTTTTTTTCTTTTTTTGAGATGGAGTCTCCCTCTATTGCTCAGGCTGGAGGGATCTTGGCTCACTGCAATCTCCACCTCCTGGGTTCAAGCAATTCTCTGCCTGGGCCTTCCAAGTAGCTGGGATTACAGGCACCCACCACCACGCCTGGCTAATTTTTTTTTGTATTTTTAGTAGAGATGGGGTTTCACCATCTTGGCCAGGCTGGTCTTGAACTACTGACCTTGTGATCCACTCACCTTGGCCTCCCAAAGTGCTGGGATTACAGGCATGAACCACTGCGCCCAGCCAGGTATTTCTTCATAACAACACAAGCAGATTCAGACAGCATGCCTATGCATAATCTGCCTAATTATTTTGGAATTACCCTAATCAAGCTCCCCAACAGTGTAGGAACCTTGCTTAAATCACTATGGTGGTTTTATATCACTCATTACTGATTCTGATTTGGTTCCAGTTGCCTTTGGTTTCTGATGAGATTGAAATAAAATTTAAAGCCATTTTCATGATAAGATCATAGATTCTTTCGTTCAGACTTTGGATAAAATTAATTTAGTGAATTACAACTGACATTGCATTTTAGAATGGAGTTGAGTGGAATGGAATGGAATGGAAGAAAATAAAAAAAATTAGAATGTCCATTTATTAATACTAAGTATTGTATAGGAAGCTGTCACTCAGACTTGCAATCTAAAAAGTTTATTTTTTTTACTACTATTAAGAGCAAAAAAAAAAAAAAAAATTAAGTTCCACAGCCCTAATGGCCCTACCCTCCTCTCCGCCCTCATCATTTTCAATTCTCTCCCTCACTCACGAAGGTCTGCCACATTTGCTTCTGCTTCTTAAGCACATCAGGCTCACTTTGACCTCAGGATCTTTGCCCTTACGACTTTGTATTTCTGGAGAGCTCTGGGTGCAGAGGTATCTCATCCCATTTTAGTTTATTTTCCTTGATAGTTAATGATATTGGGTACTTTTTCATGTTATGCTTGTTGCTCATTTGGATATCCTCTGCAGATAAGCGCCCCTGCAACTCTTTTGCCCATTTTGTTTTTGAGCTGTTTTCTTCTCTAATGAATTTGTGGAAACTCTATATATTTTGTATATTAATCCTTTGTTGTATATGAATCCTTTACTTACTTACTTTGGTTTGTACATTAGCATCTTCTTTTAGGAATTTTCATCTGCCTAAAGTTATGATAATTTTAACCTATGTTTTCTTTCAAAAGCCTTATTGTTTGCCTTTTAATTTTAGCTCAACGATGCATTTCAAATTAATTTTTATGTGAAGTTTGACGTAAGAGTCAAGTTACATTTGTGTTTTCCCCACGAGGATATTCCACTGCTCCATTCTTTCCTTTCTTAGCAGTGGCATCTCTTTCTGATCTGAAGTGTCTGTATATGTGTGGGTCTATTTCTGGGCCTTCTATTCTGTTCCATTGGTCTACTTTTCTGTCACTTTCCTAAATATTGTAACTTTATGGTCATTCTTAACAATGTCATTTTTCAGCAATAAAAAGAAATGAACTATTAATATATTCAGCAACTTGGATGGATCTCAAGAAAATGATGCTGAGTGAAAAAAAGTCAATCCCAAAAGATTGCATACTGTATGATTCTGTTAATATAACATTCTTGAAATGACAAAATTATAGTCAGGAAGAATGAATTCAATCACTATAAGTTAGTGATTGCCAGAGGTTAGAGATGGGGGAGGAGGTGCAGGAGGTAGATGTTGTTAGAAAAAGGCAGACAAATATATGGGATCCTTGTGGAAATGAAACTACTCTGTATCTTTACTGTGGTGGTGATTACATAAATCTCTACGTGTTAAAATCACATCGAATTAAATACATATACAGACATACATATAGACGTACACACATGCATGAGTATACTTTAAACAGGGGAAATCTGAATAAGATTAATGAATTCTATAAATGTCAATGTCCTGATTGTGATATTGTACTAGATTCATATGATATACTACAATTAGGGGAAACTGGTTGAACACTGTATGGAGTATCTATAGTATTTCTTACAAATGCATGTGAATGAACTCAAATGAAAAAATGTGGATCTTTCAAATGAATGTAGGATAGCACCCCATTTAGTTAGCCCTTTAAAACTTTCTCTCAGACATATTTTATAGTTTTCACTGTAGAGACGTTGCACATTTTTGTTAGATTTCTAGGAATTTGAAGTTTTTGATGTTATTGTAAAGAATACCATTTAAAATTTTATTTTCCAATTGTTCATTGCAAGTATATGAAATACAACTGATTTTGTATGTTGGTTTTTATATCCAGTAATCGTGCTACATTCACTTAAGTATAATAGTTTATTTTTGCACTTTTTTAGATTTTTAACCTAATCACATCTATCATCTAGGAATAATGACAATTGTATTTTTACTTTCCAAAGCTTATCAGTTTTTATTTTGTTTTTTGATTTATTGAACTAACTAAGATCTTCAGTACAATATTGATTAGAATTGGTAATAGTGGATATCTTTGTCTCATTCACAAACTCATGGGAACATGTTCAATATTTCAAAATAGAAAAAATACTTGCTATACGTTTTATCAAATGTTTTTATCTACCTCTTTAGATGAGTATGTTATTTTCCTCATTTATTTTATTAGTGTGGAGTGTTGCAAAAGTCTCTTATACAGTCATGTGCCACACAGCAGCATTTTAGGCAACAATAAACCACATATACAATGGTGATTCCATGATATTATAATGGAGCGTATATAGAAACCTGATCTAAGACACATGATATTGGCATTGCAGATGAAGTAGGGGAAATGATTAATATTCGATCATGGTAATGGGGCATTTGGTTTTTCCATATGAACTGTATTGTGTGAATATACTCTATGATTTTCACACTATGATGAAATCATCTAACAATGCATTGCTCAGAACATATCCTGGTCATTAAGTGACATGACTGTATCTTGTTCTGCTCTTTCCATTCTTTTTTTCTCAGTGTAATTTAGTTTGGACATTTCCTGTTGATTAGTTTTTGAGTTTGCTCAACCTATTTTCTGTTATGTCCAGTCTACTCTTAATTAATCTAATAAGTTCTTAATTTCACAATTAAGATTTTCCAATTGCTGATATGCATTTGATTCTTTTTAAAGCAGATTCCAATTCTCTTCCAAGGTTCTCCAAATTTTCATTCGTTTTGTTCAAGTTTTCCTCTATTTTAATATACACTTAATAGTTATATTGAAATACTTATCCCCTCACTCCAAGATTTTAATTATCTTCTATTGATTGTTTTTTTCTTTTATCAGTCATATTATCCTCCCTTTTTATGTACCTGGTAATTTTTTACTGTATGCCAGAAACTGTGAATGAAAGAATCATGGAAATTGAAGGTGATGTTATTTTCCCACAGGAAGGGTTCACTCTTCTCTCTGTTGGGCAGATTGAGTGAGGAGCTACATCACCTTAATCCAGCAAGGAACTGAGCTGAATAAGAAGGGGGCTGAAGCTTCAGGCAGACTCCCTCCACTTCTGGTCTCATGTGTCTTCAGCATGTACAGAGCCTCTGTTCTGGGTCTCTCTATCTAGTGGACTGGAGACTGTGAGGTAGTTGATGATGCCTTTCAAACTTCTACCCAGCACCCCACTACGCTTTAAAACTAAACAAATTTTTTTCACAGAAAAAAATCAGCCAAATGCTGAGGAATCCTGTCTAGTTCATAATGTCAGTCAACACAAAAATCTCTGCTGGTCTTATTTTCTCCTATTGGAGTCTCTATTTTTATGGCAATGTCAATCCTCAGCCTGTGCTCAGACCTGCCTATCTCTTAAGTAACAACCAAGGGCAGGGAAGGGGAATAATTTTTCAAGTCTAGGACACAAAATGGGTCATAAAGGGAAATTCATTAACAACAAAGATTCACACACAAACCAAGTATGCTAAATAGCTACCAAATGCAGTGGCAAAGGTAATTTGCTATTGTGATCCTAAAGTATCAGAAGATCCTTGAAACTTGTGAATCCTTATTAAAAAAAAAAAAAAAAAAAAAACACTGCTCTGTTGACTAGACCTCAGCATAAGTTAAAGAAGTCCAATCAGGTGGCATCTTTACCAAATAGTTCTTAACATCAGAGGCAATATTTACTTACTTGCTCTCAATGGACTGACCAAAGTCTGAAGTACCAAAAAATAAAAACACCATCTCAGTCAATGAATCTGCTCTAAGCAGTGGATTTCAAGGACTTCCCAGCTCTCCTTTAGATCAAACTGCAAAATGAAAACAGCGCCAATGATATTCACCCAGCTCTCCTGCACTAAATTTTATCACCAAATTTAGATCTCACTTCCAGTGTGTGGCCTCTTAGGTTCTGAACCAACCTTGACAATGTTAGAATTCATATAACAAAGTTTCATTGACTTGGTGGGAAATAGTACTTAGTATTTTAAATTAAGTAAGACTTAGTGGGCAAGAAAATGGCTAAGGAGTCTTCTCAGAACTCAAATTGCTCTTTTAAAAAATGAAAACAGCTTGCATGAATTTAAGTCACCCTTGAAAAAGTGGCTGTAATATAAAATCTTGGTTTTTCCCCAAATCAAGATTCAAGTTTCTGATCTTTATTCATTTTTCTATCTTATGCATTCCATGAAAGCTTAACCAAAGAAGCAAAGGCTTTGAAATCTCTTATCTTCCAAGATTTGATTTCTATGTAGCTCACACTAAATACACTTTTCTTTATTTTCTCATGCTTTTAGGAATATATTTTACCATTCCCTATGCCAGATTCACTCATTCTAGGTCTTTTGTACCACAAATATCCAGCAACACAAATATATGTGCCTTCAGAACAGTAGAAGTAGATTTCATGCAATTATTTCAATGTATATCAGTAACTATTCTTTTAGAAGGTATGTTGCTTTATATGTAACATTTTATACATGAAATACAGTAGGTCAAACAAAAATGTATATTAAGCTTGGCAATAATATATTTACCTTACTATTTTGATATCACTCCTTTCTTTGTAGAGTTTTTATTTATTGTGATAAAGCTAAGATTATGGCACATTGATAATAGGCACAAAAATTATATCTGCTTTAATTCAATAGACTAAGTTCTATTTCTTCACATGCTAAGGACCTGACATTCAATAAAACCTTGGAATCCAAAAATAATGATAATCATAGAAAATAGTAAAATGTTTCAGCTTGTTTCTTTCCTTTTCTTAAGAGAGCCACATCTAATTGCTTCCCCGAATGACCCCAGTGTCTTAGAATCAATATATCTGATTTACAGGTCATCTCAAAACCATATCCTTCAAAATACGAAAGTACTTTCCTAACACTGGTGCAATTATTTTCTCTTTAACTCCCATGTTTTCCCAGTAATCTTCACTGCGTTAGAAAAAGAGGTATCGATCTTATCTGCAGCTTCAAAAAGAAGTACTTGTAGAGTCCCTCAATTTAACCCCTTTTGGCATACATTTCTCATTTTAATTTCTCAATGGCCTTTGCATGTGTGTATGCATTGGAAGAAACTAGTCACAAACTTTGATTATTCCTGGTGGCACCATCCTGGTGGAAACAGATAACATATAATATAAAATATTGTACAGACTATTTATAAAATGTCTATTGTATAAGTCATATAAAATAGATAACAATATTATTCCTTTCATTCTTTACAGAACGTGAAGTCCAGGACCAAGGGTCTACATAGTCCCAGTTTATAGCTCAGATTGAAATCAGCTCCCAGTGAATTTTGGGTGGACTCCTAGAAGACTTCCTCAGATGTCTAGGGGCTTTGGAGAACAATGATCAAGAGGAGTATTTTTCACTTCAGGGTGTCCTTAGGTGGGCAGGTACTGCAGGCCAGGAGTTAGTGAATACACCGTCTACCTAGAGGGCCATCGAGAGGCCACTGAGAGAGAAGGAACAACCATTTCTACAAAACAGCATGGCTTGGGTGGGAGGGCTTCACTAATTTAATGCACTAATTTTCTCTGTTGAACCTGGTAGTCTGTAAAAGGCACTGTGTCCCCTCTAGTAAAAGCAAACTTGCTTCTCACGCACAGGGGCAGTGGGTGCTGACAATCATGGAATGCGGTCCCTGAGCCCGTCAGTCATGAGCCTTTCTATGGCATAAGCTGCTGGAAATTGCCCCCCTTTAAACACATGTTGATTTTCTTTGTACCTTTATTTCATTCATGGAGACAGATCCTCCTCTGTTTGCTTATTTTTTTCTCAATGGGTTGATCCAGAAAAACATTTGCTCCTCCTCCAGAGTTCAAATTTTTATTCTAATTTCTCTTCCAGAAGCTCTTTTTCTCATTTCTGATTATCTATTTCTTGTGACTCCTCTGTTCTTTCAGTGCAGAAATAGCAATGTGTTTGATAATAGGGGACCTCCCAGACTTCCCTAGAGGTGCCAGGTAAATATATCTTCTATTACCTTTCTAAAATTGGAAAAATTATTAATTCCAAGAACTTAGGATTTGTGGAGCCTTCGGTCTGGTCTTCTGCTGGTCTGTTTTAGCCTTTTGCCTGAGCAATAAGAAAACCTGTATTGTGTTCACGTAGATTTACGTGTTGTTCCCAACCTAACAGATGTGGTTCCCAGTTTAAAATCTTAATTTATCAAAAACACTTGTTTTTTTCATACATTATTAACTCATATCAACTAAATGGCATGTGCTAACTTTGTTGAACAGGCTAAGTTTAAAACTATTTGTTGCTCTTATTAAACATTTATTAAATAAACCTTAAAATGAATTATTTAAAATACACGGATCCAAAATACTTTTAATTAAAATAGTCTAATTTAAAAGGGGAGTTATACATTGTGTATTACTGGGAAAGGAGTTGAAAGGTGAGTTGATGGTCCCAAATGTTCCTTGCAACCTTGGTAGTCTAGATGCTGCTCTTTGAAGAATGCCCTGGGTAAAGTCTGCCCTTGGCTGCCACAAGTGGCCCTTAATCTAAGAAGTTTGTAAAGGAAGGCCAGTCAGGAGCTCCAAGCATCAGTTTTGTTGCATCCTAATAATTCGCACTTCAGTGATCTGCCAATGTTATACAGCAATTCTTAAGAAAATTACTACCTGCCTTAGCTTACAGCATACAGGAAATTTAGTGGTGGAAGGATTCAAAGAGGATTCTCTATGTAGAAATGTCACTGCTGGCATAAGAAGTATTTATTAAGAAACATAATTGTTCAAATTTAACTACTTCCTTTTAAAAGTGATTATCCTGAATTAAGGTTCCAACCTCAAACTGTTTGATCAATGAGACAAGGTAGGTGGAAAGGTTTTTTGCAGAAACAGAGTAACTGTGAGATGAAAGGGGTGTTTCAATGCTGACATATATTGGCCCACTGATTTCCTTTCCCCTGAAATCCTCGCTACTGAGTTATGTCAAATTCACAAGTGTTGAGTCAGTTCCTACTACTTGCCCAGCCTTATAGTAGTTGTTTTAAGAACTGCCAAAAAATATTTGGAGGGCAAATTTTAATTAGATAGCAATAATCATAAAATATTCATAACTATACAACTTTATGACTAGGACATTTATTCAAAATAAGCATAGATGTGTGCAAAGATTTTTCTATCAAAATTTTAATCACAATTTTGTTTTCTTTTTAATAACAGCAGTGAAAAAATTAGTATAACTTAAATATCCAAGAATAAGAAATTGCTTAAATTAATTTTCAAATGATGCAAATGGAGTCAATGATAACAGTTAAATACAAGGCTTTGGAGCAAAATTTAGTAGGACTGCAGTTGCAACTCTGCTATTGACTAGTTTTACAATCCTGGGCAAGATACTTAAATTCTCTAACAGTTGTTTCCTCATCTGTAAAACAGATAATACCTACTTCATACGATGACAATTTGAAAAAAAAATCAAACTATGTAATTTAGGTATACTATGTAGCACAGAATCTGGCATATAATAAGTATTCATCATATAATGAATGGTTATCATGGTAACAATAAAACCATATGCAAGTATTACATTTATGTTGCAGAATATTTTGTTATGAGTAAATGCTCATGATTTATTGTTAAATCAGAGAAAGGAGTAATGAAGTAGAAAACAGTGAATAATCTTAATTTAAAAAAAAAAAAAAAGTTATGTAGGTGCCTGTAGAGGGGTCAGGGGGAGGGAGAGCATTAGGATAAACAGCTAATGCACGCAGGGCTTAACCCCTAGGTGATGGGTTGATAGGTGCGGCAAACTACGCTGACACATATTTACCTGTGTAACAAACCTGCACGTCCTGTGCATGTATCCTGGAACTTAAAATAGAATAAAATTAAACTTTAAAAACAAAAATAAAGAGCAAAGATCACTCTAAAAAAATAAATTACAGGAAAAAGAGAACAAACTTTAATAGTATATACTTCTGGTGACAGAATTATGAATAGTAACTGGTTTTTTTCTTCGTGCTTTGCTTCAATGATTATATTATATATTGAAAACTAAATAGTCATATTTTGCAAACATGTAAAAAGGTGACTGCTTCCATAAAAATAAGAACAAAATAATTTGCTCTAAAAGGCAGGAGAGAGCTAAGCACTGTGGCTCATGCCTGTAGTACCAGCTCTTTGAGAGGCTGAAGCAGGAAGATCACTTGAGGCCATGAGTTCATGACCAACCTGGGCAAACTGGTGAGACCCTACCTCTAGAAAAGATTTTTTTTAGTTAGCTGGGCATGGTGGTATGCACCTGTAGTCCTAGCTACTTGGGAGGCTGAAGTGGGAGGACAACCTGAGACCAGGATTATAGGTTATAGTGACTTTGATTGCACCACTGCACTCCAGCCTGGGCAACAGAGCAAGACCCTGTGTAAAAAAATCAAACAAAAAATAATCAGGAGGTATTCCTTCCAGCTGGGTGGATTAGGGAACTCTGCATAGAAGATATCGCACATGAAATGAACCCCAAAATATATGCAAGATTTGGTCACGCATGGATAAGAAGGGCAAATCTGAGGAAAAGGATAGACAGAGCAAAATGCAAAGATATAAATGTTTGAAACTTGTTTAGGGAACAACACATAGAAGTTCAATTTCCTTGAAATGCAAGGAAGGATTTTATGCATCCAGATCAGAGACAATGTGAAGGCCAAGAATAAACATTTGGACATTGTTCTAAGCCCAGCAGCATGTTAATAAACTCCTGGGAATAAACTTTTTTTAAGGATTTATAGTCAAATAAGAAAAAGTTTCATGTTTTACCCCCTTCAGAGATTCTCCATGTGATTTAGTATATTTAAAGCTTTGTGAAATTGTGCTTTTAAAAATTATTTTTTTAATTTTATTAAATTTTATTTTTTAATTGACATAATTATATACATATATGGGGTACATAGTGATGTGTTGATACATAATGTATAGTAATCAGATCAGGGTAATTAGCATATTTATCATCTTGAACATTTATCATTTGTTTGTGTTGGAAAAATTCCATATCCTCTTTCTAGCTCTTTCAAACTATATAAAATATTATTGTTAACTATAGCTATCCTATAATTATAGTTATATAACATATAGTGTTATAGAACATTATAATTTATTCCTCCTATCCAGATGTACTTTTTTAATCCTTTAACAGATTGTACTTTCAAAGACAGAAAAACAAACCATATTTAACATTGGTTAACCTGGTATTTTTATATAGATCAAAACATTATATCTCTATGCTACCTTAAGAATGGCACAAAGGACAGATGAGCTTTATTATTTATTCTTTTTGTAACTTGTATTTTTAGTTCAGGGGTACATGTGCAGGATGTGCAGGTTTGCTACATAGGTAAACGTGTGTCATGGGTGTTTGTTGTACAGATTATTTTGTCGCTCAGGTATTAAGCCAAGTACCCATTATTATTTTTCCTGATCCTTTCTTTCCTCCCACCCACCACCCTTCAGTAGGCCCCAGTGTGCTGTTCCCCTCTGTGTGTCCAGGTGTTCTCAGATGAACGACAGAGAGAAGGGAAGGGGAGGAGATTCAGAGTATGGGAATCCTGTCCCTGGAGGAAAATCGTGACTGAAACATTTCGGGAAGGTGTTGGGAACCCAAGAAGTAGAATGTGGAAAGGAACATGCCAATGAATGGAAGGGAGAGTGCAAGACCCACTTTTCCTCCTTCTCAATGCTACCTGGGCTGATCTTGTCTGCAATACCATGACCCAAAGACTCAGTGGTGAGGAACCAAGTGGGAAACCTTCATGGAATAAGGCATAATGGGAGGCTTCGAGGCAGTGAGTCCAGGATGAGGCCGCACACATTCTGTCCCCATCTCAACCCCTCATTTATAGTCACCCACTAAAGACAATGAAGGAAAGCAAGGTCAACAGCCCTTCTGCTGCTGAGGAGAAGTGCTAAGGAGAAGCTGTGGCGGCTGCAGCCCACAGAGCTCTTGGTGCCCCTTTCCCATTGGGCCCTCTTTATACTATTACTTTTATTTGCATGGCAGTTTTCACATGTGTTAATTCATTTAATAAACGTAACTCCATTGAACCAGGTAGAGCGGATATCCCCAGTTTGCAAATGAAGTTTATTGAAGTTATAACTATAATGAACACAGTCCTAAGGAGACCTCTATCATGCATGACCACAAAGCCCCAATGTAGATCATGAAATACTAGAAGTATTTCCTAATTATAATTAATAAATACTAGCAAGCATAAGCATCCAACATGAAAATACAAACTTAAATGCTAGAAAGTATAAATATTACTTTAAAGAGTGACTATGTTTAACTCTAAGATGAGAAAGCTGGGTTTACATATATAAGATGTTTAGAAATAGCATATAAAAGGTATGGAAAAGTTTGGCACACATTAGGAGTAATCAGAAAAACATGTGTGCATCGATCACATCAAAATCAAATGATTTCAAAAATATGCTTAGCTATATCTTAAATTTAAAAAACATAATAAAAATGACTATTCTGTAATTACCTCAAATTATAGAAACACTTTATGCATTTTAGCTTTTTAAATTATAGCAACGACCAATGTTCTAACAAATCTTCCTGGTTTATTTCTCATTGCGTGATTCAACAAGGTCAAAATCTATTTTGGTGACAAAAGAGAGACCTGAGAAACATAACAGTCTTTATCCCATGCACTATCTTTCTCTAGAGATAAACAACAACTTATCAGTTTAGTATGTAAATTCTAAAACTGTATAAGTACTCAAAGATTCTTTGTTGAACTTCTTTGTGGAAAGAAGCTAAGGCAATATTTTGATTAAGACATAGGAGAAAAGAGAATTTAGAATTTAAATTTCGATTTGTTAAATGATTAGAGAATTGCTCATTGTTCCACAGAAGTTATGAAGTTGAATCGCAGCCAATTAAAAACTAAATTTTGCCAAATCCACTTCTAAAACATTATACATGCTAATGCAGGGCAAGTGACTATAGACTAGAAACACTTTAGTAATGCTTAAAGATAGGGAAACCAAATTTATTAGGCCTCATCATAAGCACATTTTGTAATAACTTTTATAAAGAGCCCACTACAGTTTAATGGGCACGTTAGGATCAGATTAATGATCTAACTTCAGGTATCTGCGACAAAGAAAATGGAAAGCTCTCCACAGCTAAAAATGAAATTCAGATTTCTAGACTTTATTCTCTGGATGCGTGTGTATGCATGCATGTGTGCATTAAAAGAGAGACAGACAGTGAGAGAGAGATGAAGAGGGAGAAGAGAAGAGAAGAGAAAATTGAAAAATTGGTGGGAGCAATAAAGATGACATAGTTCTTTTTCTTCAAGACACTATCAAAAATCAGTTCAGAAATATACTTAATAGTTCATTTATTACTTCTAAATTTACTCCATCAGTACTTGAAAATAATTCCTTAAACCCGAATATTACAGTATCCATTTTTGTCGGAGTTCATAGAATCTCAGGAGGTTTTAAAAACTCATTAGCTAATAGAGTTGCACTAAATCAGGAGGCTCACTAATAAAATAAAATTCTCTAGTGTTTAACTAGCAAATTGTATTTGATAATTGGTTCTTTGTAAATTGCACTTTCATGGCCCTTGTCCATAGCTTATTTGATGGAGGGGGAAAATATGTGTGTGTGTGTGTGTGTGTGTGTAAATTAAAAATCCAGTATCTATATACTTATACCATGAAGTTGTTAAAATACTGTGTCTTCTAGACATGGCAACATTTTAAGTAAAATAGAACTATACAGCACTCAAGTTTGCTTATACAAAAGTGTTCCTTTTAAGTATTTTTGTGCCAAGTATTTCTTCTCTTAATTTGTATTTTGGACAATTTACATCTCTTATCCAAACGATGTAAATTTGTCTTGGTAAGGACAAAGGCCTGGGTCATCCTGAGTGAAGTGGACCTGATTTGATTCTCCCCAGTGTATACCCCCAATTCTCTCATGAAATCAAGAGATGATTCCTAGACATTTAAAAACTTTCATTGACTTGGAAGAAATAAAGGTACCCTTTTGCTACTCAAGAAAATTTGATGTGGTCAAAATACAGTCCCCACCCACATAGCAAGTTTGGCTCTTCAAGCTTGACTGCTTGAGGGATAAACATGCCATTTCTGTTTTTGTGCTTTCTCACAATGCATTTTATTTAACTTGACTAATTTATACGAATTTATCACAGAAAATTCTTGTTAATTTTGTAATGAAGAATAAATTCTTCTCATCATAAAAAGGGAGAGAGTGTTCTTCCAGATCAACATTTAACAAACTTTATTTTCATAATTTCCAAGTGATTCAAGGGAATCCATATGTAGAGAACCATTTAAATCATGAGAAAATCCTATACTTAGGAAACTCTAACAGGATGGTTTTCCCTCAGATATTGATATGTGTCAATATTTATACTTTAGTAGTTATACATATGCACATACATAAAAATGCATAGATACATTATATGTGTACATGCATATTTACATTTATTATATATGTACATATAAAAATCACATGCTCACTCACTGATTAGCAATAAAATATAAGTTTATTTTTGAAACTAGAAACTGAAAACCTTTTTCAGAGAAAATGACTAGCCAACAGTGACATTCGGTTTTTGCTTTTTTGTTATTTCCTGTATGCAGGCAGGAGTAGCAGGTACATACTGGGAAAGGGAAGCTGAGGAGATGTAGGTATTTGATATGCATATTTAAGTTCATTCAACAAGTATTTATTAAATGCTACCCACAAACAATGTAGCAATAAGCTTTGTTGTTGCAGAATATATGAAGGAGATAATATAAATATTGGTCATGCAAAAATACTTAGGAGAGTAAATCATTCTTGATATTTAAGATGACTATGGTTTTACCTATTAAAGCCCTCAAATACATTAACTTTGATCTTTTCCTTTTCAAAATGCAAACAAAATTTAGGATTTTGGCCATTATAAACATGCTGTGTTGCAATTAAAGTGATATTTTCAGGATTTATTGATACATTCAAGAACCATCTGGCTTTAAATTAAATAGTCCAGGACCTCTAAAATATATGTGTGTGTGTGTGTGTGTGTGTGTATATGTGTGCACTGCTTATAGTTTTTCTGTCTCTCTTCTTGCTTTCAGCCTGTTAATTATCATCTTTTACTGTTGTGGGTATGCTTGCCTGTAGCAGTCTTTTTCCTGCCTTTTACTTTACTTCTTTTAACCTAAGTGGCTTTGGAGACCAGGTAATAAGACTTGCTAAATATGTTTCTAAAATAAAGGTAAACAGGCTCAAAAGAAGCACCCAAGGATCTGTTTTGTGACTAGTGTGTGAGCCTACATTTATGGGCTTTGAATCATCTATTTTGATTGGTCATCACATCTTTTTCACCTACTTCATGGCTCTTAACTATCTTCTAGGAAAGCAAGATTGCCAATGGCTGGAGTTCTATTCCCAGTGAAAACAAGTCCCAAAGTCTTACTGCAGTTTTAGGCTTTAATAATTTAAGAATGATAAATACTGCAATCTTTAAAATTATTTAAAGGTTTAATTATTTATTTTATTTTATATTTTGGGGGTTCTGAGAATTTTGAAAAATAAACGTTTTTAGATTTCAATCATTTGCCATCTTCCATCAGAGGGATTAAAACTAAAATACAAATATAAATATATTATTACAAATTTGCAAAATTATAGTGGAAAATAATTTAAATAAACAATTTTTAAAATGATCTTTGAAGGACCTAGCAGTTATGCTTCTAAACTTATTAAAGTTCAAGTCTGACTAAAACTTTTGGGGCACTTTATTACATACCACATAACATTGACTTAGAGAAAATTATAGTCTTCACTTTTTTCTGGTGGGAGATGTGAGTTTCAGAAGGCATTTTAATCAAATCCATCTACTGGAATGTTTTAGAAAAGGGTGACACCTAATGAGTAGGAGAAGAGTTACTGTTTTGAATGCTTGCTATGGTAGCTTGAATACAAAAACGACCCAAATTCTCTACCCCATTACACATACAACAAAATGTCATATATACATAAGTGTGGATCATTTAGTCTGCTCCCATTTCTCTATCCTTGCACTAATATCATGTTGGGTTATTTACTACAGTTTTATACTAATGTCTGAACATTTGATAGGGCAGGTCTCATCTAATTCAAAATGATCCTATATGGCCGGGCATAGTGGCTCACACCTGTAATCCCAGCACTTTTAGAGGTCAAGGCAGGAGGGTCACTTGAGGCCAGGAGTTCAAGATCAGCCTGAGGAACGTAGTGGGACCCAGTCTCAAAAGGAAAGTAAGAAAGGAAAGGAAAGGAAAGGAAAGGAAAGGAAAGGAAAGGAAAGGAAAGGGGAAGGAAGGAAGGAAGGAAGGAAGGAAGGAAGGAAGGAAAGGAAAGGAAAGGAAAGGAAGAAAGTAAGAAAGGAAAGGAAAGGAAAGGAAAGGAAAAGGAAGGAAGGAAGGAAGGAAGGAAGGAAGGAAGGAAGGAAGGAAGGAA
>NW_012117877.1:117134-127379 GCF_000951035.1 Colobus angolensis palliatus | reverse complement strand
AAGGAAAGGAAAAGGAAGGAAGGAAGGAAGGAAGGAAGGAAGGAAGGAAGGAAGGAAGGAAGGAAGGAAGGAAGGAAAGGAAGAAAGTAAGAAAGGAAAGGAAAGGAAAAGGAAGGAAGGAAGAAGGAAGGAAGGAAGGAAGGAAAGGAAAGGAAGAAAGGAAGAAAACATTTTTTTAAAAAAGAAAAAATTAGACTGGCATGGTGGTGCACACCTGTAGTCCCAGCTACTTTGGAGGCTGAGGCAGGAAGATCGCATGAGCTCATGAGGTCAAGAATGTAGTAAGCTATGATTTTGCCACTGCACTCCACCTTGGGTGACAGAGTGAGACCTTCTCTCTAGGGGGAATAATAGTCTTATGAATTATTAAATATTTACTCTTTCATATGACTTTTAAAATTATTGTTACAAATCTTTTGAGAATTTTGATTCGAATTGCTTAGACTCTATAGTCTAATATGTGTAGAGCAGATATCTATTAATATTTTCATCCTTTGGATGAAAAACAGGAGAATTGTATAGTCCTCCTATTAGACATTAAGGTATTGAGGTAAAAGCTTAGTCTTGAATCTACCAATGCACAGAGTGTCTCACACACTTCTATTTTAAGTAAATAAATGTTTAGTGTGTTTAGTAAAGTAATAGATTGTAGAAAACACAGATTAGATTCAACTGGAATATAATTAAGAAGAACCTCAAGGAGTCCATCTAGTTAATTTTGTAGCAAAAACAAACAACAAACAAACAAACAAAAAAACCAAGTTGCTGCAAACTAAAGATCCCATTAACACCATACAGAATATATTACTATGGGTGCTCTAAACGAGAAAAGGTAACACTACCACCCAGTTACACAAACAGATTGTTCAGTAAAATTAAACTTTAAATAGCATTTGTTATTTATGGGCTAAAAAACTGAATGCAATTAATTACATTTTCTTCTAATCAGCAGCACAGCAAGTGCCTCCATGGACTGTAGACTGAGCATCACCAATATCCCTATAGTAAACCTTAAAACGATGCTACATCCTTTATGAATGTATTGATGATTCTCTTTATCTCAAATTTAAAAAGCCTTGCTACCCAGCTGGCTGCCAAATGTCATTGTAGCAAAACATTGCAGAGAGAAAGATGGCTCTTAGCCACAAAGTCTAAATCTTCATCATTTGCTCATAGACCTACCAGATAAACAAAACAGTAACAGAAATGTTTTGCGTTACTTTTCTTGTATACTATTTTATTCAATGTAAGACTTTTAATCATGGGCCATTAAAATTATGGCTTGGGGCTTAATTTCTCCAAGTATAGCCTCCCTTCTCTGGAACAAGCTCACATATGCTTTGATTACTAAGCCACTTCAATTGGTTGAATACGTAAGTAATTTTATGTTGCTGGAAAATTCCTATTTCAATAAATTGAAATGAATGTGGGCTAATTACAAACAGATTAAAATATAGTACCACTTCCAGACATGAATGAAAGTTTGTATTGTTCTAGTCCTCTGACCATTGTGAAAGAAAATAAATCTTGGGACTCCAACATCCCTAAGCCAATGCAAAAGTCAGGCTGGGAACTACCATCAGGCAACCTGCTTACCATTTTATTCCTAAATAAGATAGCTACAAATATTAAAAAAAAAAAACAAAAAAACAAAGCACTACGTATCTCCATAATTTGCACACAAGGAAATTCCTTGTCAACATCAAGATCTTTACCCTAAAACAGTTCTGTTGAATTTCACCCTGGTAATGGAAACCATAGCTTATCTTCACAGGTGTGAGACAGAAAGTCATCCTTCTGCTCACCTGAGACAAAGGCATATCTGCTTGTTTCCTCTGCCCTATTGTTTATGTAAAAATGCAGATTCATTGAGCCAGTCTAAATTGTATATTCAGTGCAAGGCTGATCAGATACTCAAAGTATACAACCTTTTGTCTCTACTATGACCTGGAAACTCCCCTGCCTCCCCGCCCTCACCACCCTTCCTCTAGCCTTTCCAGAATGAACCAATGTACATCTTACACATATTGACTGATGTCTCACGTCTCCCTAAACATATAAAAGCAAGCTGCACTCTGATCACCTCGGGCACATGTCAGGACCTCCTGAGGTTGTGTCACGGGCACATCCTTAACCTTGGCAAAATAAGCTTGCTAAATTGATTGAGACCTCGCTTAGATACTTTGGGATCACACTATAAACAACTAAAAAACTGGATAAAATATGAAGCAGCTATTTTCTGTTGTTTGATGATAGGCAGTAAAGGACTTAAATTTTTGAGAAAAGGTAAACTAACAAGGTGATCCCCAAGGTCTCCCAATTCTCTGCCCGAGAGCAATTTCTTAACCATAGCATGAAGATCTGTAGCTAAGTAGAGCATAATGATTCCATGTAACTGAAAAACCAGAGAACAAGATCTAAAGGTACTGAAGTGACTGTTATCTACTGAACAGGGCCCTGAAGAGAAAGAGCTGTGTGGGAAAGGGAAATGCAAGCTTCCAAGTAAGGTTTTCCTATGAGTTCATGACTGAGGACTGAGCTGGCATGTACAGGGCACGAACACACCTGTTGGACTTACCTGAGATCTGTCACCATGAGACCTAGAATAGAACACTGATATTAAAGGCCAATCAGTGTCAGGAGTTACTGGAGTTCTAGTACAGCCAGAGTAGATAGATCTCATTAACACCTTCGGCATCCAACTAAGACACCTGGAAGGCTATTTCTTAGAAATAAAACTATAACTGACTGTAAGGTCTACTCTATACCTGCCCTAAAAACTCTTATAACCAATTTCAACATAATCCACATCGGAGACAGAATTAGGAGGCTGAGACCCACCAAGGTAGAAGAACTTGAGAAGTGTCTTGAACTTTATGCAGATTCATTCTAATAAAATATAAAAGTACACCTTAACTTCACAGTTATAACACAGCAATTTACCTGGCTACCAGAACAAAAACTAACACACTTCAGAAGGAAATAACAAAACACAATCCAGTGTACACATAAAAAATTACTGAGTAGGCAAAGAAATAGAAACTAAACAAGCAAAAACAATTAACTAAAAGATACCAACACCAAAAAATTAGATTTAGTAAATAAAGACTATGAAGAACCTGTTATAAATGCAATCTAGAACTTAAAATTAAATATGGCATTAATGAATTAATAGCAGACAAATAGAAAAAGATGGATTACATAAAGGGAATAATATCAATTATACTTGACTTCCTATCAAAATAGAGGCATACCTTGGAGATACTGTAGGTGTAGTCCCTACCACTGCAATAAAATAAGTATCACAATAAGGCAAATGACATAAATATTTTTGTTTGCCACTACATATAGAAGTTATGTTTGTATTATACTGTAGTCTATTAAGTATTCAAAAGCATTATGTCTTTAAAAAGCGCATACTTTAAAAATACTCTATCGCTTAAGAAATTTCTAACAATCATCTGAGCTCTCAGCAACTTGTAATCTTTTTGCTGATGAAGGTTCTTGCCTTCATGTTGATAGCTGCTAACTGATCACCATGGTGGTCGCTGAAGATAGAGGTGATTGTGACAAATTTTTTTTCTTTTCTTAAAGTAAAAGCAAGTTTACTAGAGAAATAAAGAAACAAAAGAATGTCTACTATATAAGCACAGCATCCCAGCTGTGGCAATCTCTTAAAATAAGACAACAAAAAAGTTTGCCACACTGAATAATCCTTCCATTCATAAAACCTTTCTCTGTAGCACATAATGCTGTTTGATAGCATTTTCCCCACAATAGAACTTCTTTCAAAATTGGAGTCAGTCCTCTCAGAACCTGCTGCTGCTTTATCAACTAAGTGTATGTGATATTCCAAATTTTTGGTTGTCATTTCAGCAGCATTCACAGGATCTTCAACAGGAATAGATTCCATCTGAAGGAACCACTTAGGTCATCCATAAGAAGCAGCTCCTCACCCATTGAAGTTTTATCACAAGATGACAGCAATTCAGTCACATCGTCAGCCTCCACTCCTAATTCTAATTTCTTGCTGGCATCTACAGTTACTTCTTCCACTAAAGTGTTTAACCTCTCTCAAAGTTATTCATGAAGTTGGAATCAAATTCTTCCAAACTCCTTTTCATGTTGATATTTTGACCTCATTCTATGATTTAGAAATGTTTTTAATGGCATCTAGAATGGTGAATTCTTTCCAGAAGGTTTTCAATTTGCTTTGCCCAAATCCAACACGTATTTATCAACTAATAAGACTTGAAAGTTTAAATTACTTATTAATTCATAGGCTGGATTTATAAGCAGGCATGAAAACAATATTAATCTCCTTGTATACTTCTATCAGATCTCTTGAGTGACTAGGTGCATTGTCAATGAGCAATAATATTTTGAAAGGATTATTTTTTCCTGAGCAGTAAATCTCAACAGTGGGCTTAAAATATTCAGTAAGCCATGCTGAACACAGATGTGCTCTCATCTAGGCTTTTTATTCAATTTATAGAGCACAGGCAGAGTAGATTTAGCATGATTCTTAAGTGCCCTAGGATTATTGGAATAATAAATGAGCATTGATTTCAACTTAGTTACCAGTTGCATTAGCCCCTAACAGAGAGTCAGCCTTTCCCTTGAAGCTTTGAAGCCAGCCATTGACTTCTCCTCCCTAGTGGTGAAAGTCCTAGATGGCATCTTCCAACAGAAGGCTGTTTTACCTTCGTTGACAATCTGTTGTTCAGTGTAACCACTTTCATCAGTGATCTTTGCTAGATCTTCTGGATAACTCGCTGGAGCTTCTACCTCAGCACCTGCTGCTTCACCTTGCGCTTTTATGTTATGCAGACAGCTTCTTTCCTTAAACCTCATGAGCCAACCTCTGCTAGTTTCAAACTCTTCTTCTTCAGCTTCTTCACCTCCCTCAGCCTTCGTAGAATCAAAAGAGTTAGGACCTTGCTCTGGATTACGTTTGGCTCAAGGGAATGTTGTAGTTGGTCTGATTTTCTATCCAGACCACTTAAACTTTCTCCATATCGGCAAGACTGTTTTGCTTTCTCATCCTTTGTGTGTTCACTGGAATAGCACTTTAAATTTCCTTCAAGAACTTTTTCTTTGCATTCACACCTTGGGTAAATGTTTGGCATTAGAGGCCTGCTTTTCAGCTTATTTCAGCTTTCAACATGCCTTCCTTCCTATATTTAGTCATTTCTAGCTTTTGATTTAAAGTCAGAGATGCACAGCTTTCCCTTTCACTTGGACACTTAGAGACCATTAATTGGTCTAATTCCAATATTGTGTCTCATGAAATAGGGAAGCTCAAGGAAAGGGGAAAGACAGAGGAATGGCCAGTCAGTGGAGTAAGCAGAACACACACCCATTTGTCAATTAAAGTTGCCATCCTATAAGGGCAAGATTGTGGTCTCTCAAAACAACGATAATATCAAAGATCGCTGATCACAGACACATAACAGATACAATATAATAACAATGAAGAGGTCTGAAATAGTGCAGGAATTACCAAAGTGTGACACAGAGACACAAAATGAGCACATGTTTTTGGGAAAATGGCATTGATAGACTTCTTCAACACAGAGTGGTCACAAACCTTCAATTTGGAAGAAACATAATATCTGTAAAGAACAATAAAATGAGCTATGCCTGTACACTGAGGGACAAAAGACAATGAAGCAACTTATTTAAAATTCTGAAAGAAAAAAAGTGTCAGTCCAGAATACTATATAGAGGTAAAACATTATTTAATTGTTACCAGCCCCTATACTGCAAAAAAAAAAAAAAAAATTGCTAAAAGAGGTTTTTCCAGCTGAAGAAAATAAATTCCAGATGAAATGTGAACATATGGGAAGTAATGAAGAATAAAAGAAATGCTAAATAAATGAGTGAATTAAAAAGACAGTTTTTTTTATTTTTGAAATTTCCTTAAAAGATTGTTTAAAGCAAAAGTAATAATATTTTAAGCTGTAACTGATAATACACATAGAAATATAAGACATAACAACAAGAGAACAAAAGAGGAAGCAAGTAAATAGAATTATGCTATGGTTGAGATACTACAGCATTAATTTGGAAGTAAAAGTGGAAACTGAAAGGCCTGTAACATAAAATGATACAACAGGAACACTCACTAGGCTGTGATAGATTAAGGATGTGTATTGTTAGTACTAGCTCAACCAGTAAAGAAAATACTCAAAACAGTTATACCTATAAAGCCAATAGAGAACATAAATGTACATATAAAAATTGATAAACCCAAAGATGACAAGAAAAGATGACCACAGAAACAAAAACAAAAATGGGTAAATGGAAGACAAATAGTATGATGGTACATTTAAACATGACTTTGTAAAAAATTACATTAAATGTATATATAAGAAACATCCCTACTGAGATAGACAGATTGTCAAACTGAATGCAAACAAAGACCCGACTACTGAAACACGACTATGTCAAAAATTATATTAGATGAATATATAAGAAATTTCCCTATTGAGATAGAGAGATTGTCAAACTGGATAGCAAACCAAGACCCAACTACAAGCTTCCTACAAAAAAAAATTAAATATAAAGACACAGATAGGGCGAAAGTAAAAGATGAGAAAAGATGTAGCATGAAACCAATAGATATAAGAAAGCTGGTGCAGCTATATTTGTATAGGATGGATTAGACTTCAAAATCAATAGTACGACTAGAATTCAGGAAGAATATTTCACAGTGAGGAAAAGCAAAACCTATCAGTAAGAAATAACAGTTCTAAATGCATATACAACTAAAAAATTGGGTTCAACATACATGAAACAAAATCTGACAGAACTAAAAGGAATCATCAAAATATTCAAAATCATACCTACAGATATTTTAAAGCCTTCTTTTAGTAATTGATAGAACAATGAAACAGCAACTGAGTAAGAATGTAGACAATCTGAACTGTATCAACTAACTTGACCTAACTGACATTTATAGAATACAGCATTCACCACCTGCAAAACACACATTTCTTTCAAGTGCACATAAAATGTTCATCAAGATAGACCATATGCTAGCCCATAAAATATGTCTCAATAAATTTCAAGGATGGAAATCTTTCAGAGTATGTTCTCTAACTGCAATGGAATTAAATTCAAACTCAGTAACAAGGTATATATAGTAATTCCCAAAATATTTTGAAATTAAATAGCAGATCTATAAATGGAAAATCATTACAAAAATGAGAAGATATTTTATACAAAATATGAATAAGAATATGACATATCAAAATGTGAAGGATACAGATAAAACATTGTATAACAGGACGTTTATAGTCTTATGAGAGTGTATTAGAAAGGAAAAGTTTAAAGTAAGTGACTTATATTTACACATTAGAAAACAAAAAGCAAATTAAAGAAAAAATAATTAGAAGGATCACATAACAAATATCGGAAGATATATCAGAATCAGCAATATACTAGCAATAGGGGAAATAACAAAGGCAAAGTTGGTTCTTTTAAAATGTTAAGAAAATTGATAGAACCTTTAAAATACTCATCAAGTAAAAAGGGAAGCCACAAGTTTTCAAAATTGGTATGAGAGATGTGATATCAATCATTATAGATCCTAAAGATATCAAAAGTATAATAAATGAATAAAATAAAGAATGTTGTACCAATAAACTTGATAACTTAAATGAAATGGACAAATCTCTTGAAAACATTTAGTAAAACTAACTGAAGTAAAAGCAAAATGGCAAATAATCACATATTTATTAAGGATAATAAAGAGAAATTCTTCTGACAGATACAACTCGAGGGTTAGATGGTTTTTCTAGTGAATTTTATCAAACACTTAAGGAAATAACACTAATTTTACAAAAAATCTTTTAAATATTAGAGAAGGTAATACTTTTCAATTCTTTTTATGAGGACAACATAACCCTGATAAGAAAACCAAAGACCTTACAAGAAAATAAAACTACAGATCATTGTTCATCATGAATATATATGCAAAAATCCTCAAAAAAAATTAGCAAATAGAAGTCAGCAATATATATCAAAAACAAGACTTCATGATGCAGAAATGCAAGGTTATTTAAACATTCAGAAATGAATCAATGTGTTTCACCATATTAATAGAACAAAGGAGAACAACAAAATGAACATCTTGGTACTTCCTGAAAAACCATTGGATAAATATTAAACACTTAGATATATGAACTCAGGAAACTAGAAATAGAAGGGAATTTTTTCTAACTTGATAAAGCACATACATTAGAAAAAAAACTCAGCGCTTCTCATACTTAGTGATCAGAAACTGAACACTAAGAGCAAGAATCTGGCAATAATAACCACTCTTGTGAATTATACTTTATAATGTACTGGAGATCTGGTCTGGCCAGTACAATGAGCCAAGAAATAAAAGTCATAAATATTGAAAAGAAGGAACACTATTGGTATTCTTAGACAACATGCTTACCTTGTTGAAAATATCAAGGAATCAAAAAACATTAGAATTAATAAGTGAACTCAACAAGATCACAGAATATAAGATAAAGTATGATAATCACTTGTAAATTGGATATCACCACAATTTAAAACTTATCTTCAAGAATAATAATGAAGAAAATGAAATCATGCCATACCTACTGTAAGAAGATATCTTGAAATCATATATGTATGTAAGACAAACAACCAAGAGACTTCTACAGATACTTCAGAGAAAAAGATATGACTAATAAGAACATGAATTGAAATAGTATTTTTATTTTAGTTCTAATGTGCATTTTCATGATGAAACATTGATTCACCAATTCCGGTTCTAGTGTGCCAAAATTATATGGTTCTAATGTGGTTCAATAAAACATTGTTTCATTTGATTTTAGTCCCTTTTTAATATAGTGGTAAGTAGCTTTCACTTTTAGTATCCTTTTTTTTTCATACTTTAAGTTCTGGGATATGTGTGCAGAATGTGCAAGTTTGTTACACAGGTATACACATGCCATGGTGGTTTGCTTTACCCATCAACCTGTCATCTACATTAGGTATTGGTTGTAATGTGCATTTTCATCATAAAAATGTTTTGTTATGTTTTATGACAAAATTGCACATTAGAACCAAAATTGAAGTAACATTTAACATCCACTAGAGTAACAAAAATTAAAAGCATAACAATTCTAAGTTTTGACAAAGATGTAGAGCAAATTGAGCTCTCATGAAATTCTAGTGGGATTATAAAATTGTGCAACTACTTTGGAAAGGAATTTGGCAGTTTTTATAAAGATAAACATACACTTATCACATGATTTGGCAGTTCCACTTCAAAGTATTTACCCAAGAGAAATGAAAATACATGTCTACCAAAAAAATTCAAATGTGTTCATAACACCTTTATTTATACTAGCACCAAGGTGGAAATAAACTAAATGTATATCAACAGGGAAATGACTTTTTAAAAACTATAGAATGACCATAAAGTGTCATCGTACTCAACAACAAAAAGAAAAAAAATAACTGCCATAAGCAGCAATGTGGATGATTTTTTAAAGTATATGTTAATCAAAAGAAATCAGACAAGTTCTAGCATAGGAAAACAAGTTCTAGAGAAAGAAAATCAGTGGTCTTTTGGTGCCAAGAGGGAGGTGGAGTCATAGATTGCAAAGGAACACAGGGGAAACTTCTGGAACAATAGAAATGTGTGTTTGAGTGATGTAATGGTAATCCGGGGGCATGCATTTGTCAGAACTCATTCAACTATACACTTAAATGTATATATTTGTATAAAAATTGTAGCTTAGCAAAGTTGATTTAAAAAGAAAGAATCATTCCAGCAGGTTTGTTGAAAATAAATAATCAGAGGGCAAGGGTAGAAAGAAGCATGTCACAATAATGAGATGGAACTTAGTTTATCTCTTTAAACTGTGGGGTACAGGAGAAAAATGTTTCTGTTACTGGAATTCTCCATCCCCAGATAACAAATGATGAGAATGAAAGACACCTTCTAAGACCGCAGTCCAGTCCTTGATAGAATAGATATTGTTAAGTTCCTCATTAGAACTAGGAAGCTGACATGGAAAAGGTAAAGGGTTCCCACACTCTTATTCTAGTACGCACTCAAGTAGAAGCCGGGAAGAAGCAAATATTATTTAAAACATTAATATGGCCCATTGGGTTCATGAGAAGTAGAATGCTATTTCCTGCCTAAGTTATGAGGCCGTATGGATGTATTTCCTTTTTCTTTCTTTCTATCTTTTTCTGTTTTTTTCTTTTCTTTTT
>NW_012117877.1:53653-117084 GCF_000951035.1 Colobus angolensis palliatus | reverse complement strand
TTTTTTTTTTTTTTTTTTTTTTTTTTTTTTTTTTTTTTTTTTTTTAGCCAGGTCAAAAAAAATAGGGAAGACAGTCAGGGTCCCCCTCTGTCACCCAGACTGGAGTGCAGTGTTGCAGTCATGGCTCATTTCAGCTTCAGACTCCTGGGCTCAAGCAATCCTCCCAACTCCGCCTCTCGGAGTAACTGGGACCACAAGCACAAGCTACTGTGCCTGCTGGTCATGAACACTTAGCCCCCAGTCATCTTCACAAAGTGCTAGGATTATAGGCATGAGCCACTGTGCCCAGCCTCTTATATTTCCTTTTTCGATATGAATTTAGATTAAATTGTTCTGGAGAATGGGAGAGCTGTGAACCTACATGTTTAATGTTAAAGAAACAGGTATTCTTGCATCTCAAGATGGAGGAGCATTGCAGTCTTGAGAGACTTCCAACCTGGAGACCCCAGTAGTCCTAGAGGACCCCTAACCTGGGGGACTCCAGCAGCCCTGCATCAGAGTTTTTCCCACTCCTATTCATCCTTCTTCTATGGGTAGTAAGACTGTGTAGTCACCAGTGACCCTGTCTCCCAAAGTCCAGGCCAAATAGCCTAGATTTGTACATTTAGTGTGGAAATGGTTACCAATTATTCAATTTCCTCCGAGCTTTGACATGAGGATTCTAGGGAAGTGGGTTAAGATATGTCAGGAGATGAGAAGAGAATTCTTTAAAGAACCCTGATGCTCGGATCAGGGTTAACTAATGACCTGATACCTTGGGGAGCTCACTTTGGACTCCAGGGTAAGGCATATTTAGCAAGAACTTTAAATGTATCCTCCTGCCCTACAATTCCCATTGCAAACCACTGCAAATCTTCAGTGCATAACTATGTAAATTCCTGCAAAGTTTGTTGGGTGATCTTGGAGAAGCTGAAGGCACAAAGTCATAAAGAAGTCTATCCTTCTGAACTTCATGTGGCCTCCGTTAGGGGACTAGCGTAGATCTAATAGGGTGTCTTGGATTACATGAGTATCATAGCTAGCTCAGCAAACCTAAAAGGAAAAGGATTAAAGAGAGACAAGTAGAAAGCATGAAAGCAAAGTGACAGAATATAAAGAACAAAAAGAGGGAAGAAAGATATTCTCAGGTGATAAAAACCAAGGGTGATGAATATATATTGTGCATTACAATGCGCCTGTACTGTTTCAAGGCTTCAGGGCATAAGGGCCCTTTTAGTTTTCACAATTGCCTTAGAAATAGGTATTATCATTCTACTGATAAGGAAACTGACGTTCAGAGGGTTCTAATAAATTGCCAGAGGCTATATAACTTGTGAATGGTTACATGGAATCAGAACTGAAATTCAAGCTTGAATGACTCTGAAATAATAATTAAAACAAGAGAGAAGGTTACAAAATTGGAAGGGGAAATGAACCGAAACTCAAAGCAGAAGAGAGGGGACAATTTCTGTGATATTAGCTCAGTAGTACAATGAAACTTCAGAGAAGGGCAGCTGCTCACTCGTCATTGACATTGTATTTAGCTAGCTCTTCCACGTAATCCTGATTTGATCATTACACGATGTCTACATGGGTCAAAATACTACATTGTACCCCACAACAGGTAGAATTACTAGGTTGCAATTAAAAATAAAAAATGTTTGAAAAGATCCTTCACTCTTAAATCTTCAGACTAGTTAAAGCATTCTTAAAAAAAATCTAGGTTTTCAATGTGTGGTGCAGATCAACAGCATAAACATCATCTTTACCTGGGAATTTGTTAGAAATGGACATTCTTAGGTCCAATTTCAGACCAACCAAATCAGAAACTCTGGAAGTGGGATTCCACAGGTATATTTTTTGTGTTACTTAGTTTTGTTTTGGCATAAAACAATACAGACTGCTTATCTTCCAGTTCTGTAGGTTAGCAGTCTGACATGAGTCTCACTTGGCTAAAATCAAGGTGTCCACAGGGCTGCATTCCTTTCTAGAGGCTCTAGGTGATAATGTGCTTTCCTGTTTTTCTATGTCTAAAGGCCAGCCTGCTCTCCTTGTCTCATGGCCCTTCCCTGCATCTTCAGTGCCGGCACAGCAGGCCAAATCCTTTCCACATCTTATCGCTTTGACCAATGCCTTCCTCTTCCACTTTTGAGAACTCTTGAGATGATACTGGGCCCACTCAGCTGATCCAGAATAATCTCCCTATTTTAAGGTCAGCTGATTAGCAACCTTCCATCTGCAACTTCAATACCCCTTTCATAAAAGAAAACATATCCTCTGGTTCTGCATGTTGGGTTTTGGGCAGCTTCAGCAACTGTGATTTCACAAGCCCTGCAGGTGCTGCTGGCAGCTGTAAAGTTTGAGAGCAAATGCAGTAGGCCACAGCATTTGCCATCAGTTTGGACTCCAGGTTTCCCCACATCACACACATTATTAAAATACCAGGTCCCAGGATCTGAAAGAAATTAGACCACTGCTAACAGCGCTGTGTACAAATGATAATTTTATTAGGGTAAAATCGCAACCAACAGAGACTGCAAAGAACTTTTCCAAGCTATTGAAGCTTGTCACCTTCAGAAATATCATCATTGAGAATCTGGATGGTATTCAAGAGCTAATATAATTTACTAAGAACCTATTACACAAGGCAGGCCAGTGGAGTTGCTCTGCCACAGGAGCGTTTTTTACTGTAATGACTAAGCTGAGAAAGAAAAGGAACCAGCTCTCCTATCCGAATAGTTTAGCTGAGAGAGGGCTTTTCTCAGATACTTCTACACCCATGACAAAAAGCTTACACCTACAATAATGGACCCTGGTTCTTGGGTTCCTGAATGTTCCTTTATTCTTCTAATCTTAGAAATAACAGAATTTGGATATAGGAGTAGCAGATTGAATTCACCAATGATACTCCATCTCAGTGGAAATGTTTGGCCAGAGATGCTACGCACACATTTCCAACAATGAGATTTTCCTGATATATTCTTTTATACTTTCCTTTCTTTCCTTTTTCCCCTCAAAACTTGCATCTGACCTTACATTCACCTTGATATTTAGTTGATGCCAGCTGGTTTTTTTCTTCCTTCCTTTCTTCCTTTTCTAATATACAGTGTTCATAAGAAAGTGTTTTAAGAGTTACACATGAGCAAAAAGGTTAGTAGAGCCAAATTAAGCCAAATTACAAGTAACAAAAGAGGAAATAAAATATTTCATTAAAACGATACATTCTTATTATGTATGATCATGTATTTAATCTACGACTCACTATACATCAGAAGTGTGTTATTGCTATTCATATTTGGAGTAGGAGAATAATGAAAATAATATTTCATTCTGTAAAAGTAAAGTGGTTTTATGAACAAAATTTGAATGGAAAACAGTAAAATTGAAAAGCAAACCTGATAATCTCTAAAATAATGTTAGGCTGAGAGGGTTGAGGGGTGGTGATGCTTGAAAGAGATAAGAAAAGAAATAGATATGAACAAGAAAAAATAAATTCCCATTTTCTGGCAGTAGGTCTGAGTTTGTGAGGGATCAGTTCAGCCAGGTCTTTCGCGTTATAGCAAAACAAGGTTTACTACAGTGGGGGAAGAAACAAACAATAGAACAGCCATAGTCAACACATTCACCATCGTGGAAGAAGGCAGCTACAGATAGAAAACGTGTTAAAATAAAGCAAGAAGGGAGGGATAACAGTCTTAAGGGGATTCAGAAGCATGGTAGCCAGAAGCTGCAGACCAAATGAAGGTGCCACACTGAACTCACCCCAAACAAAGCAAAGGTGTCTTGACAAAGCCCATCACTCCTTCTCAAGCCCTGCGGGCTTCCTTTTCTCTGTGCACACTGAAATGGCCTGGAAAGTCTGTATTTCTGTAGTGTGCCTGCAGACTTCTTTTTACTCATAAATTGGAGCAAAAAGAGCACACACAACATAGTTAAAGAAACCATAATACAACCATATTAAAGATGCTTAGGAGTTATGCGACATGTGCAAGACACATAAACACACACAATGTCCACACACCTTGACTAAAATCGAGCTCTGCATGAATCACAACAAGCATGTTAAGCACAGGTAAGGTATATTGCCTTCATTTGTTCACTTTAAATGACTAGAGTATAATTCACTCTGAAGTTGCAATGAAGAAGAAATGAGGATAGATTAACCTTTCGGTGCCACACCTGGTCTCCGGATTTCCCAACGTGTTAATGAATTTCCTGCGATGGGAGCATCAGAGCTGCTGGCAGTACATTAATCTGGGGTAGCACGAAGCAATACATCCTCCAAACTCAAAGGTGGGTGAACCAATTTAGAAAATGTTAAATCACATCCAAGCCATTCCCTAAAGACAGTTCCAACCTGTAAAGCCCAAAGACATCTGGAAAAGTCACTCTCGCACAGCTCACTCTAAGTCACTGCCGAGTGACTCACTTCATGTCTTTATCTGTGTCCAGGAAATAAGGTCTATGCCCCTGTACCTACTAAAATTTCTTCTGGAGTAAAGACACTTGTCAGGAGACCTATAAAAATAACAACAAGCCATCTCTCAAATGCACCCACCCATAGCTCAACACCACCTATTCTCTTCCGTGTTTCTGCACAGATACATGTGTTTGAAATGAAAGGACTGACAATAGAGAGGAATTTTTTTTTGAGAGGAATATTTTTAAAGGAGATATTTTGTCTTTAGGAGTAACATACTGATGGTGAAAATCCACTGGGAAGTAAGCATATAAAATAATTTTAAGAGACCATTTTAGTCGTAGAGTTAACAAAATGTTTTAAAACAAGGTTGGTAAAAATGATGAGCAGATGAGAAGAAGAGTAGGGATATAGAGAGGACTTTCATTCTAAAAAATGTTTCCTGGATTCTTTCGAGTGACATTGGCAAGATGGCCAAGTAGAATTCCATGACACTTGTCCTCCACACAAAAGAAATCAGAACAAATCTAAACAACTATAATTTGACTGGAGTAACTGAGGAAGTACGCTGAAGAGCACTAGGGAGTGGTGAATTTCCCGTGGAGCATGAAAACATAATAAAATGAGGAATAGCCAGTGCCGTAACAGTGCTGCTATGTAAATCTCTCAGTCCTCTAGTATGAAGGGTAAATGTTTCAAAAATAGTCAAAACAACAACAGCTACAGTTAGAGGCTAAGGAACAGATAATTGATAAAGATGTAAATTAAGTAATAAAAATGTAAGTTGTGGGCTATAGGGGAAAAGTCTAGGGTAGTATTTTTATGTAACCAAAGTTAAGTTGTAATCAGCTTAAAATAGTCTATTGTACTACAAAACTCTTTTTACTAGCCCCTGGTAACCACAAAGCAAGAAATTACAACACATACACAACCAAGAAAGAGAAAAGAAATGAAACTTAGCACCACAGAAAATCACCAAACCCAACAGTAAACAACAAGAAAGAAGGGAACAAAGGATCTATAAAACAATCAGAAAACAATTAACAAAATGTCAGGAGTACATTTATACCTATCAACAATGTTCACTGTAAATAGATTAATTTTTTTCAATTAAAAGATAGAGTGGTTGACTGGATAAAAGAAAAAAAGAAGCAAGTCCACCTCTGTGCCACTTATAAGAGACTCACGTCATCACTAAAGATAAACATAGACTGAAAGTAGAAGGATATTCCATGCAAGACAAACCAAAAGCAAGCAGAAGTAGTCATACTTAACTGGACTTTAAGTCAAAAACTGTAAAAAGAAACAAATAGGGTCATTATATAATGATAAAGGAATCAATTTAACAAGAAGATAAAACAATTGTAACTATACATACACTCAACACCAGAGCACCCAAATATATAAAGGAAATATTATTATATTTAAAGGAAGACATAGACTGTAATACAATACAGTCTATTTGTAGTAGGATACCTCAATGCCTCCACTTTCAACAACGGAAAAATCATCCTAACAGAAAATCAACAAAGAAACATTGGGCTATAACTGCTCCTAGACCAAATGGACTTAACCGCCATTCCAACAGCTGCAGAATACACATCCTTCTTAACTACACATGGAACATTCTCTATGAAAAATTATATATTAGGCCACAAAACAAGCCTCAACTAATTTAAGAAGACAGAGATCATATCAAGTATCTTTTCTAACCACAATGGTATAAAATTGGATATTAACAATAATAAAACTTCAGAAATTTTACAAATACATGAACATAAGGAACATGCTCCTAAATAACCAAAGGTTCAGTGAAGCAGCTAAAAGGAAAATTAATAGTTTTTTGAGACAAACAAGAATGGACATACTTAATGTTATAACTTATGAGATACAGCAAAAGCAATTATAAGAGGGAATTTTATAGCAATAAGCATGTACATCAAAAAAGAAGAAAAATTTCTAATAAGCAACCTAATGTATGCCTCAAAGAACTGGAAAAACAAGAACAAACTAAACCTAAAATTGATAGAAGAAAGCTCAGAGCAGAAATAAAAGACATAGAGACTAGAAAAATATCTCAAAAGATCAATGAAATAGAGAGTTGGTTTTCAGAAAGATAAATTCACAAACCTTTAGCTAGATTAAGAAAAAATGAGAAGATGCAAATAAATAAAATGAGAGATGAAAAAACATATTACAGCTGATGGAAATACAAAGATCATGAGAAATCTTTATGAAGAACTATATACTAACAAATATGATATCCTAGAATAAATAAATTCCTGCACACAAACAACCTACCTGGGTTAAATTATAAATAAATAGAAAACCTGAACAGACCAATAATGAGGAACAAAACTGCATCTATAATAAAAAGTCTTCCAACAAAAAAAAAGCCAAGGACTTGATGCTTTCACTACTGAATTTTACCAAAATTTTAAAGAAGAATTAATACTGATTTTCCTCAAATTATTCCAGAAAATTGAAGAGGATAGAATACTTCCACACTCATGTTACCAGGCCAGCATTATCCTGATACCAAAACCATGTAAGAATACAATCATTAAAAAGTCAGGAAACAACAGGTGCTGGAGAGGATGTGGAGAAATAGGAACACTTTTACACTGTTGGTGGGATTGTAAACTGGTTCAACCATTGTGGAAAACAGTATGGCGATTCCTCAAGGATCTAGAACTAGAAATACCATATGACCCAGCTATCCCATTACTGGGTATATACCCAAAGGATTATAAATAATGCTGCTATAAAGACACATGCACATGTATGTTTATTGCGGCACTATTCACAATAGCAAAGACTTGGAATCAACCCAAATGTCCATCGGTGACAGACTGGATTAAGAAAATGTGGCACATAAACACCATGGAATACTATGCAGTCATAAAAACGGATGAGTTCGTGTCCTTTCTAGGGACATGGATGCAGCTGGAAACCATCATTCTCAGCAAATTATCACAAGAACAGAAAACTAAACACTGCATGTTCTCACTCACAGGTGGGAATTGAACAATGAGATCTCTTGGACTCTGGAAGGGGAACATCACACACCAGGCCTATTATGGGGAGTGGGGAGAGGGGAGGGATGGCATTGGGAGTTATACCTGATGTAAATGATGAGTTGATGGGTGCTGATGAGTTGATGGGTACAGCACACCAACATGGCACAAGTATACATATGTAACAAACCTGCATATTGTGCACATGTACCCTAGAACTTAAAGTATAATAAAAAAAAAGAAAAAAGAAAAAGAAAATGAAGAACAGAATAGTTGTATGGGTACCCTCCCCCCCAAAAAAAAGAATGCAAGAAAATAAAGAAAACTACAAACTAGTATCCTTGATGAACATACATGCAAAAATTCTCAGCAAAATACTGGCAAATTGAATTCATCATCAGCTTTTAAAGGTCATTCACTATTATCAGTAGGATTCATACCAGAGAAGCAAGGATGGTTCAATATATGCAAATTAATGAATGTGATATCCCATGTTAATAGAAAAAAGATTTTTAAAATATATAATCATTTCAGTAGATGCAAAAGTGCATTTGACAAAATCCAACATTCCTTCATGAAAAAAACTCTCAACAAATTAGGGCTAGAAGGTATGTACCTCAACACAATAAAGGCAATATATGGCAGACTTACAGCTAACATCATACTAAATGAGGAAAAGCTGAAAGCTTTTCCTTTAAAATCAGAAACAAGACAAGCATTCCCATTTTCACCACTTTTACTCAACATAATACTGTAAGTCCTGGCCACAGCAATAAGACAAGAGAAAGAAATGAAAGATATCCAAATTGGATAAGAAGAAGTCAAATTGTCCCTTTTTGCAGATTACATAATTTTACATATAGAAAACCCTAAAGATTTTTTTTAAAAAACCTGTTAAAACTAGTAAATGAGTTTAGTAAAGTTGCAAGACACAAAATCAACATACAAAAATCAGTAGTGTTTCTATACTAGCTAATAGTGAACTTATCTAAAAAGAAAATCAAGAAAACAATTCTACTTACAGCTGCTACAAAAGAAAATAAGATACCTACGAATAAACTAACCAAGAAGACAAAAGATCTCTCTACACTAAAAATTGTGAAACACTGATGAAAGAAATTGAAGAGAACACAAATAAATTGAAAGACATTTCATGTTTATGAATTGGGAGAATTGATATTGTTTAAAGCTATGTTACCCAAAGCAATCTACGATTCAATGCAACTCCTATCAAAATACTAATGGCATTCTTCACAAAAATAGAAAAAATCATCCTAAATTTATACGGAACCGCCAAAGACCTGGAATAGCCAAAGCCATTCTGAGCAAAAAGAACAAAACTGAAGAAATCACATTACCCTGACTTCAAATTATACTGCAAGTTTATAGTAACTAAAACAACATGGTAGAGGCATAAAAACAGACACATAAACCAATGAAACAAAATAGAAAGTGCAGAAATAAATTCACACACCTAAAGCCAACTGATTTTCAACAAAGGCGCCAAGAACACACATTGGGACTGTCTCCAATACATGTACTGGGAAAACTGGATGCCACATGCAGAAGAATAAAACTAGGCCCCTATTTCTCACCATATAAAAAAGCTAACTCAAAACATTTTAAAGCATGTAGTGTAAGACTCAAAATTATCAATCCACTAAAAGAAAACACAGGAATGCTTCATGACAATGGGCTGGGCAAGAATTTTTTAGATAAGACCTCAAAAACACAGACAACAGAAACAAAAATAAACAAATGGAATCACATGAAACTAAAAAGCTTTTGCACAACAAAGCAAACAATTAAAAAAAGAAAGTAAAAGAGCTCAGAGACAACCTACAAAATGGGAGAAAATATTTGTAAACTATACATCTGACAAGGGGTTAATATCTAGAATATATAAGGAACTTAAAAATTGCAGCAGTAAGAAAAAAAGAAACCCCCCAAAAATAACAATTCAATTACAAAATGTGCAAAAACTTTAATAGATATTTCTCAAAAAAAGACATACAAATGGCCAACAGGTATATTTGAAAAATCCTCAACGTCACTAATCATCAGAACAAATCGAGTTACAGTGACTATTATCAAAAAGACAGAAAAAAAGTGTTGTCAAAGATGTGTAGAAAAGGGAATTATTGCACTCTGTTGCTGGGAACACAAATTAGTATAACCATTATAAAGACAGTATGGAGGTTCCATACAAAATGAAAGAAGGAACGATAACATGGCCCAATAATGCCACTGCTGGGTATATATTCAAAGAAAAGGAAGTCAGTATATGGAAGAGATATCTGCACTCCCATGGAGATTACAGCACTATGCACAATAGCCAAGATATGGAATCAACCTAGTGTCCACTGATGGATGAATAGAGAAAGAAAACATGGTATATATACACAATGGAATACTATTTAGCTACAAGAAATAAAATCCTGTTATTTGCAATAATATAAATGACATTAGAGGACATTATGTTAAGTGGAATAAGCCAGACTCATGTGTAGATTCTACAAAACTTTGATCTCAAAGAAGTAAAGAGTAGAAAAGTGGTTACCAGAGACTGGAAAGGGGATGAGGGAAGGATGGGGAGAGGTTGGTCAACGAGTGCAAAGTTACAATTACCTAGGAGGAATGAGTGCTGGTGTTCTATTGCACAACAGGGTAACTATGAATAACAGTAAGGAACTGCATATTACAAAATAGCCAGAAGAGAGGTTTTCTTGAATGTTCTCACCACAAAGAAGCAAGAAATACATGAGGTGATGAATATTCTAACTACCCTGATTTGATCATTAAGCAACATAAACATGTACCAAAACATCAAATTGTACTCCATAAATATGCACAATTATAATGTATCAATTTAACAATTGTTTAAATAATGTAAAAAATGTTTCACCAAATTTAAGTATCTAAGGTCAAGTCCCTTGTGATAAAACTGAAGGCCCAGTCAGATTGTGCTGGAAAAGGGTTGGGCTGGGGAACCCGCACAGAAACCCAGAGGTGTCTGATGCAGAAGATACCTGTCAGATTGGAAATGGGAAGGAGGACAGGATCCTTGGAATTCAGGATTCAGATCTAAGTGTATACACCCAGAGAATGAAAAGTGTGGGAAAAAAAAACATGCAAATTGTCCAGAGAAGAACAATCAGAAATGTAGCTCTCCTAGGCACTGTTGCAGACCCTGGACAGCAAGCCAGGTGGTGAACAGCCTGTCAGAATAGACTCTTTAGCCACCTCACTTCCTTTCCACCCCCATTCCCCTATAGCCTCTGTCAACCATTAATCTGTTCTCTATTACTATAATTTTATCATATCCAGAATGTCTTTCAAGTGGAATTACATAATACTGATAGAGGCAAGAGGCAGAGACATTCCAGGTAGACAGGGGCAGGTCCTGACGAAACCCCACCTTCAGGCAAAAAAGCCTGAAACCCGTGGCCCAAAGTGAGAACTTCTCTCCTTGTTTGCCTCACTCTCTCCTGATTGGTTCTTTCTGAATAATGTCTTTTTACCAATCAGACGTTGCCTTTTCCAAAACTACCTAAGGCCTGCCTCATCCTCCATCCTCTGACTGTAAAGACCCCAGATTCAATAGGTAGAGACAGAGAAGCAGCTTGACTGGAGAGAGGTGACTTGACTTTAGAGGGACAGCTGGACTTTGGAGGAGAGACGGCTTAGTTTCAGAGAGACAACTTAACAACAGAGAGATGACCGGACTTCAGGGGAAGATTACCTTCCTGTCCCATTCCCTCTCCAGCTCCCCTCTCTACTGAGAGCCATTTCCTCTCGCTTAATAAAATTCTCTGCCTTCACCATTCTTCACGTGTCCGGCTGACCTCTTTCTTCTTGGACGCTAGACAAGAGCTAGGGACCCACCCAGTACAGGTACCCACACTGACCCTTTGCTCTTGCTGGCAGGAGGCAGCCACCCCATGTGACGAGGCAAGGGGCCCACTGAGCTGATAACACACCACTGTCCATGGATGTTAGTGGTAAGAAAGCATTGTAACATGCCCTCTGGGCTTCGGGGATCACAGGCACCCCAACCTGGGCTCCGGTGCAGGCCCACACAGCGCCTGCTCCTGCTGGCATTCAAAGCAGCTGGACAGATAAAGCACTTACTCACTCACGTGCTCCCTCCAGCAAGGGGTTGAGTGCCATGGGCCAAGTAAATGGGGTACCCCAGTCCCAAGTCTGATGAAGGGGTCGAGAAAAATCCTACATCAGTATGTACCCTTTTGTGACTGGCTTTTTCCACTCAGCACAATTCTCTGGAGATTCATCAAAGTTGTTACTTGTATCTGCCGCTTATTCTGTTTTGTGGTTGAGTAGTATTTCCACGGTATGATGGTACCACAAATTGTTTAATTTATTCACTTATTGAAAGACATCTGGAGTTTTTCCAGTTTGGGGCTACTACAACATACAACTACAATGTGATATAGCAATTGCGCTCCTAGTCATTTATCCCCCCAAATGAAGGCTTATTGTTCACATAAAACTTACTGTTCACATACAAAAGTGTTTATGGAAGTTCTATTTGTAGTAGCCCCAAACTGGAAACAATCCTGATGTCCTTCAAGAGGTGAATTTTACTTCCAATTGTTTCTTTATTCTTATAATATCTTTTTATCAATGCTCTGCTCTGCAAGTTTTTTATTATTATTATTACTCATGATTAAATGAGTTGGAACTTTATGGACCAATATTTGCAAAGAATTTCCATAGGTGGGGAGGAACAAGGGTAGTGCTCCAGGCTAGCTGGGTTTTGCATTGCAGAGATTCTCTTTTCTTCAGCTGCCACAAAGCAAGACGGTTTTTACAAATAATACTGGTCTGTGGGATTTTGTATGTGGCAGAGTCTCTTCTGCTTCTGTGAACCTAATTGATTCTCTCAGGTGCTCTCTCTCTCTCTCTCTCTCTCTCTCTCTCTCTCTGTGTCTACTCCCTCCCTGTCCCCGTGCCGTGCTACCCCAACCCAAATCCCCTGGCTTCTCTTGCCTTACTCCTAATGTTTCTTGCATGAAATTAAACTTGCTACTGCGTCCTTTACAAATTATTTTACATTCTCTTTTCTAGTTCTCAGAAAGTGAAGTTTGTGTTTTTGTTTTCCCGTCTCTTCGTTGCTTGCTTTTGGTTGGTTTCATGGAGAAGATGGGGATTAATAAATTCATACAGTCATCACCCTGGAAGTTCTCCACTAGAAATTATGCATCTTACTGTTAAAAGAGACCATATCGATTGCATAAGACAGCCACTCAATTGATGCTTGAATCCAGCACTGTTTTATTCATTTCCATAACTTGGGCACTGCAGAAATGTGACAGCCTAGGGTACGATTAAGCTGGGTGCCACTGAAAAAGCTCTGGGCCAACAAAATGACAGACCTGGTTTTTAGTCTTAGCTCTACTACTGTATGAAGAAGAGCAAGACAGTTATCTCTGTGAGCCTTCAATTCTCCAACTGAATTGGTTGAGATGATCACCACCAGTCCCCCTCTTTTGAAAGGTCAGCAGTTTTTGTAAATATTATGACAGATTTGAAGCACAACAGACTTCAGGAAATATCAACCTAGATGGTACAGATTGCACCATATGTAAAAATAAATGATTTATGCTAAGCCAAACTTCTGAGAGAGTCCTCAATCATTACCCTTTATGCCCTTCATTATATATCTCGTCAGGCCCAAATTTTCAATTTGGGTTTTTCAACAAACATAATTTGAAACTGTGGGAAAACGTTTTCCTTTTTGCCCATACTTGGCATTTTAATTATTAAATGCTTTTTTTTTTTTTTTTTTTTTGAGACGGAGTCTCGCTCTGTCACCCAGGCTGGAGTGCAGTGGCCGGATCTCAGCTCACTGCAAGCTCCGCCTCCCGGGCTCACGCCATTCTCCTGCCTCAGCCTCCCGAGTAGCTGGGACTATAGGCGCCCGTCACCTCACCCGGCTAGTTTTTTTGTATTTTTTAGTAGAGACAGGGTTTCACCGTGTTAGCCAGGATGGTCTCAATCTCCTGACCTCGTAATCCACCTGCCTCGGCCTCCCAAAATGCTGGGATTACAGGCGTGAGCCGCCGCACCCAGCCTAAATGCTTTTTTCATTTAAATTTTGAGTGCACAAGTCATGCCACTGTCTAATAAATTTGGAAAACAAATTACATGTAATTTCCTTGACAATCTGAAATCTGTAAACCACTAAAAGGAGGCCAACTCATTGAACAGCATGATTATTAACGCTTATAAAAAACAATTATATTTTCCAATGGAAATGTCTAAAACTCCATGATGATTCTTCATCTCTCTTTCTGCTTACTGACATTAGGAAGATAGGACAAGTTTGCTTCACTTAAAAAAAAAACTAATAATTTTTCTAGTGATTAAATCCTGTTGAAAAACTGAAGGTTCTAAGATCAAATCTATTGAAAGAATTGTCCTTCTTTTTTTATTATTATACATTAAGTTCTGGGATACTTGTTCAGGTGTGTGACATAGGTATACACGTGCCATGGAGTTTTGCTGCACCCATCAACCCATCATCTACATTAGGTATTTCTCCTAATGCTATCCCTCTCCTAGTCTCTCACTCCCTGACAGGCCCCGGTGTGTGATGTTCCACTCCCTGCGCCCATGTATTCTGTGTTCACCTCCCACTTCTGAGTGAGAACATGTGGTGTTTGGTTTTCTCTTCTTGTGTTAGTTTGCTGAGAATGATGGTTTCCAGCTTCATCCATGTCGCTGCAAAGGACATGAACTTGTCCTTTTTATGGCTGCATAGTCATTTTCTTTATATCCAGTCTATCATTGATGGGTATTGGGGTTGGTTCCAAGTCTTTGCTATTGTCAAGAGTGCTGCAATAAACATGTGTATGCATGTGTCTTTATAGGAGAATTATTAATAATCCTTTGGGTATATACCCAGTAATGGGATTACTGGGTCAAATGGTATTTCTGGTTCTAGATCCTTGAGGAATTGCCACATTGTCTTCCACAATGGTTGAACTAGTTTACAGTCCCACCAATAGTGTAAAAGTGTTCCTATTTCTCCACATCCTCTTCAGTACCTGTTGTTTCCTGACTTTTTAATGATCATCATTCTAACTGGCATGAGATGGTATCTCCTTGTGGTTTTGGTTTGCATTTCTCTAATGACCAGTGATGATGAGCTTCTTTCATATGTTTGTTGGCCACATAAATGTCTTTTTTTGAGAAGTATCTGTTCGTATCCTTTGCCCACTTCTTGATGGGGTCGTTAGTTTTATCTTGTAAATTTGTTTAAGTTCTTTGTAGGTTCTGGATGTCAGCCCTTTGTCAGATGGATAGATTGCAAAAATTTTCTCCCATTCTGTAGGTTGCCTATCCACTCTGATGATACTTTCTTTTGCTGTGCAGAAATTCTTTAGTTTAATTAGATCCCATTTGTCAATTTTGGCTTTTGTTGCCATTGCTTCTGGTGTTTTAATCATGAAGTATTTGCCCAATTGTCCTTAATAAAACTGCTAAAATTAAGACATAGAGTTGTAAATGTTCTAGATAAAAATGTGACTCTCCCAATGTAACTTAGAGATTTGGGGAAGTGGTAAGCTTAGTTACTAGGGACAACTACATTTTAGTATATATAACCTGAACATTAGTTACTAAATCCTATTAGTATCTAGTTTATATTTGGTTATCAGCTTATTGGCATGAAATATGACTTGTTATGAAATAAAAGACTGCTTGCTTTCGAAAAATAAAATGCTATGTCAGATTCTCTTTGCTAATAAAAGGCCTCATATAAAATTTTAAAATGGAAATATTCTTGGTAAATATTCTTATCATGACAAATAAGTTAGCTTAAAACAAAAAAAAAATGTAAAATTTAGCAGCCTGCTAATCTGATTGTTCATTTTTAAAATTCAACTCTGATTTATCTGTTTGACCAGTTTGCTTAACAAAGCAGGTATGTAGCATAGACTACTGGGTAAGTGTCCCCCAATATTATTTCTGCTACTTACAACAACCTTCCAAAATAGATATATTACAGGTTGAACATCCTTAATCCGGAAGTCTAAAATCCTGAATGTTCCATAATCCAAAACTTTCTGAGCATCAACATGATGCCACAAGTGGTAAGTTCCAGATCTGACTTCATGTAACTAGTTGAAATCAAAATGCAGACACACAATAAACAGCTTATTTGGCATCCCCAAGGGAAAAACACCCTCCCAACCTTGTTTATCTGTGATATATCTTTTCCTTGCATGTGCAGATTCCCTCAGACAAGCACACCACAAAGAGTGATAAAATGGCACATGTGCGGGCTGGACACACCAAGATCAGGGTCCTCACAATGCCTCACATGGAGCCAAAACCTGCATGCATTACTTACTGTGGGTTTTTTTCTGTGTGCATATTATCTGCTCTGTGCTGTAAAGATAGTGTTGAAAATATCTAAAACACCTTCAGATGCTGGAATAGGTAATAGTGATAAGAAAAAGAGAAGTATTTATATTTCTCTACTGCACAGAAAGCCAAGCTGTTGGAGAAACTGGATGGTAGTATAGGTGTGAAACATCTTATTTAGAAGACTATGGTATTGGAATTACCACCATGTATGACCTGAAGAAATAGAAAGATAAACTGTCGAAGTTCTATGAAACAGAAGTTAATGAAAAATGGAAAATCACTGCATAAAGCTGACAATGAAGATCTTAATCATGTATTGAAAGGGTGGCTCCATCAACTTCTCAGTAAACACATACCACTTAATGGTATGCTGATCATGAAACATGCAAAGATCTATCACAAGGAACTAAAATTGAAGGAAACTGAATATTCAACAGGCTAGTTGCAGAAATTTAAGAAAAACCATGGCATTAAATTTTAAAATATTTGTTGTGATAAAGTTGATCACAACAATTTGCTGATCACAAAGCAACAGAGAAATTCATCGACAAGTAAGCCAAGGACATTGCTGATGAAAATCTGATGCCAGAACAAGTCTATAATGCTGATAAAACATCACTGTTTCGGTGTTACTGCCCTGGAGCAACACTGACTACAGCTGAAGAAACAAGGATTAATTAAGCCCTACAAGAATTAAGGATGCCAAGGACAGAATAACTGTGCTGGGATGTGCTAATGCAGCAGGCACACATAGGTATCAACTTGCTGTGATAGGCAAAAGCTTGCATCTTCACAGTTTTCAAGGAATGAATTTCTTACCAATCCATTATTATGCTACCAAGAAGGCATGGATCACCAGGGACATTTCTTCTGAGAGACTTCACAAACATTTTGAACCAGTGGCTCATGCTTACTGCAGGGAAACGGGACTAAACAATGACTGCAAAATTTTGTTATTCTTTGACAACTGCTGTGCTCATCCTCCAACTGAAATTCTCATAAAACATAATGTTTGTGCCATGTATTAATACTTTCTCCCGAATGCAACTTTGTTCATTCAACCATGTGACCAAGATATTCCTAGGTCAGTAAAGAGTAAATATCAAAGCACTGTCTTGAGCAGTGTGCTACCAGCAGTGAACAATGTCGGTGTGGAAGGTTTTCAAAAGAAGTTTAACATGAAGGATGCCATATATGAGGTTGCCAACACTTGGAATATAGTGACTGAAGACACAGTTGTGTATGCCTGGCACAACCTCTAATCTGTGACTATGTTCAATGATGATGAACAAGGTGGTAACTTTGAATGATTCCATATGTCAAATGAGAAAAAGTGACGTCTGCTTGCTTACATATGCAAAAACTGTATCTTCAGAGTTCATCAGTAAGCTGGAAAAAGTGAATATCAAAGAAGTTTTTACCATTGATAATGAGGCTCCAGTTGTTCATTCTCTGACCAATAGTAAAATAGCCAAAATGGTTCTGAATCAAGGTGATCATGATAATAGTTATGATGAAGATGGCATTGTTAACACTGCAAAAAAGGTGCCTGTAGACAATGGGGTGGAAATGTGTGATGGGCTTATTGGAGGACCAGAGCATCATGCATTTATAATAGAACAAGAAATTATGTCAGTTTATCAAAGAGAGACTTATATGATAAAAACTGTTTTTTGTTTTGTTTTGTTTTGAGACAGGATCTTCCTTGTCACTCAGGTTGAAGTGCAGTGGTGTGATCATGGCTTACTGCAGCCTTGACCTCCCAAGTTTAAACAATTCTTCCACCCACACTCCACTATGCCAAGCTAATTTTTGTTTTTGTTTATTTGTTTGTTAGCGACAGGGCCTCCCTTTGTAGCCCAAGCTTTTCTTGCACTCCTGGGCTCAAGCAATCCTCCACCTTGGCCTCCTAAAGTGCTGGGGTTACAGGCATGAGCCACCACATGTAGCCCTTGCATAAACTGTTGTTAATGAGGCAGATGACTCTGGAGGAAACATTTTTTAAAGCCATCCAGCAGAATGTCTCCTCAAACCTGGAGGACTCACTTCCTGGTCACTCAAGGCTTCTAATGTGTTTCTCAGGCAAAAAAAAAAAAAAAATTTACTGTACAGTAACTTTTTAATCAGAACATAGCATTGTAGATAGAGACTAGGGGCCTGCTGCCGCTCATTGTTGCTGTTGTTGAACAGCTGATGCAGGTATTCTGGTGAGGCCACTGTGCTGCTTAGTTGCTTTGAACACACTAGTTCTTCACTGTATTTACGGTATGTTATGTTTTTCACTGTTAAGTATTTGTGTGTGCAAAAGTGCAAGAAAATGATTGCCTATCAATAGCATATATATTCAGAGTCAGGAATGATGGTGATGCCAAACAACCACAGATTGTCCACATGGGTGGCTGAGAGAGTGACACTTTGGTTTTCTGGCGGTTCAATATAAATAAGCTTTATTTCATGCAAAATAATAAAATAAAATATTTAAAATGTTTTATATAATTACCTTCTGGCTATGTTTTAAGGTATATAAAAACCGTAAATGAATTTTCTGTTTAGACTTGGGCCCCATTACCTTATGTATATGAAAATATTCCAAAATCTGAACAAATAGGAAATTCAAAATACTTCTGGTCCCAAGCATTTTAGATAAGGGTTTTTCAACCCATATCCCATTTTATAGATGTGGTATTCAAAAGTCAAAGAGAAAAGACAGGAGCTAGAAGTAATGGAGCTCAGATTTTAATCTAGAGCTGTCTGACTTACTCCAAGTCCCAGATCTTTCTTTTTACCTTGGTATGCACACATTTAAGCATTTCCCTAGCAGAGCTTGGAAATGCCATTTCCCAAAGTGCAATTCTATAACTGGAATTCCATAATTAAACACAAAATTGGAAAGGGAACCTAGGTAGGTTTTAAAAGTTTCTGGCTGGGCGCAGTGGCTCATGCCTGTAATTCCAGCACTTTGGGAGGCCGAGGCCGGCGGATCACCTGAAGTCAGGAGATCGAGACCATCCTGGTCAACATGGTGAAACCCATCTCTACTAAAATACAAAAAATTAGCTGGGTGGCGTGCACCTGTAGTCGCAGTTACCCAGGAGGCTGAGGCAGGAGAATCACTTGAACCCAGGAGGCAGAGGATGCAGTGAGCCGAGATCATGCCACTGCATTCAGGCCTGGCAACAGAGGAAGACTTTGTCTCAAAAAAAAAAAAAAAGTTTATGTCAGAAGTGACAGATGCCACCTCCTTGCATGTGTCATTCACCAAAGCAAGTCACATGAACACACCTAACTGCCATGTATTCAGAAAAAGGAGGGATGGAAAGAGGTGGCTGGCAACACTGATGCCTGTGGTGTTTAGTCTGGAGGTTGTGTCTGTGGGTTATGAGGCTCCTGAAGCCAGTTTGTACTTGATGTTGAAGGACTCTGAACTCCATGCTCTAGGACATCAGGAATCATTTAAGGTTTTGAGTCAGAACATACCACAATTAGTTGAGTCACAGTCTGAACTCACTAAACAGACATGGACTGCCAGACTCCCAGACTCATTCCTTGATTACTGTTGCAAACCAACACCATTCATGCTTTTTCTCACTTCCCAAAGCAGAACCTGCTGCCTGCTTCCTCAAGCCAGCTTCTCACTCCTAAGAACGCAGAAGGACATGCTTTTTTAAGACTAAAAAGAGAAACTATTATCTGGCACTGGGTGAAGAGTCCTGCTGACACCACTTCAGGTGAATTGTAGTTGTATCTAGCAGGAGGGAGATCGAAGGCTCTCCAGAGGAGAGCAGCCTGCCCCAGGGAACAGCTACAATCACACAGCTGTGTAATTGAACTTGTTCCTTTTATTTAGTGGCAAAACTTTAGAAGCTCCCTGTCTAAAAAAGAAAATACATACAGACACACACACAGACAAAAAAAAAAAAAAAAAAAAAAGTCTTTACTACAACTTACCTAGTTATTTTCAGGGCAAACTCCAAGATTTATGTTTATCACTGCAAAATGCAGTTGTGTCCATTTCCTTGAGTAGCCATGTGGCTGCTGCCACTTTATGTACTTGACAGGAACATTATTTAGAAACTGGTTGTACACACAGTTCTTATGTAATGTCTAAGACAGCACCATGTCAAATGAGATGCTTAAGACTATGAGACTATATATATATATATCTTCCAAAGGATTTATATGTAGAATATATAGAGTCTTAAAAGGAAAAAAACATTAATACAATAAAAATTGAAAAAACAAAACTGAAACAGACCCTCCACCAAGGAAGATACATGAATAGCCAATAAGCATATAGATATAGATATAGATATATTTTTTTGAGATGGAGTCTTGCTCTTGTTGCCCAGGCTGGAGTGCAATGTTACCATCTCAACCTCTGCCTCCTGGATTCAAGCAATTCCCCTGCCTCAGTCTCCGGAGTAGCTGGGATTACAAGCGCCCGCCACCACACCCAGCTAATTTTTGTATTTTTAGTAGAGACGGGGTTTCGCCATGTTGATCAGGTTGGCTCAAACTTCTGATTTTGTGATCTGCCCGCCTCGGCCTCCCAAAGTGCTGAGATTACAGGTGTGAGCCATCGCGCCTGGTCACCAATAAGTATATTTTTAAAATGCTCAATATCACTAGTCATCAGGGAAATGTAAATTAAAACTACAATGAGATTCAGGCATACCCATAGAATAGATTATAAGACTGGCAGTGTCAATTGTTGTCAAGGATGTGTAGCAACTAGAATTCTCATCCACTGCTGGTGGGAGTACATAGTTGTACAATTGCTCTGGAACTTTTGGCAGTTTTTTATAAAGTTATATACAGCCATGCTATCATCAAGATATTCCACTCTTAAGTAAGTACACTAGACAAATTAAAACAAATATCTATAAAAATACATACACAAGAATGTTCTCCTGGGATCATTCAAAATAGCCCAAACTGGAAACAACCCAAATGTCCATGTCAGTTTTCACGCAGCTAATAAAGTCATACCCGAGACTGGGAAACTTACAAAAGAAAGAGATTCCACATGTCTAGGGAGGCCTCACAATCATAGTGGAAGGCAAGGAGGAGCAAGTCACATCTTACGTGGATGGCAGCAGGCAAAGAGAGTGCTTGCACAGAGAGCTCCTGCTTTTAAAACCGTCAGATCTCGTGAGAGCCCTTCACTATCATGTAGAACCGCACAGGAAAGACCTGCTCTCATGATTCAGTTGTCTCCCACCGGGTGCCTCCCACAACACGTGGGAATTATGGGAATTACAAGATGAGATTTGGGTGAGACACAGAGCCAAATCATAATAGTCCCTCAAGAGGTGAATGAATAAACAAATCATGGTATATTTAATGATGGAAAACTACTCAGCAAAGTAAAAGAACAAATGGTGGCTTTTGCCTACAGCCTGGATGAACCTGAACTCAGAAACTTTCATACTGTATGATTCTATTTATACAAAGCCCTAAGACAGGCAGAGTTACTCTATGTTGATAGAACTCTGAATAATGGTTACCTATGGGGCAGATGAGTGCATATTGACTGGAGGCAGTATAAGTGAATTTTCTGGGGTAATGGAAATGTTCAATATCTTGATCAGTGAGTCAGTTACACAGGAAATCTGCAAATGCAAAATTCATTGCACTCTACACTTAATAATATGTACATATCACTGTACAAATGTTCTTCAAAATATTAAAAATAGATGTTTAATAAAGGTGTCTGAATAATGACAGCTGGGATTTCTAAGAAAAGCAGAAACCTTGATACAACTGCTATACTTAGACCTGGTTATTTTGGAAATCTCCAACACACAATGTGGTGTAGTGCAGGAATCACAAATTTGAAAACTGCAGTAGCCAATAAGCTAATATAAATCAGTGAAATGGCCTGGATACGTGACAGGAAGGAGTGGCAGGGCCTCTGGTGAACTGCAGAGAGAATGCCACATCTTGTAAAAGCCATCAGATAGTGCTCTAGTAATTTTTGCTTCCTGGAGCAGCTGACCCGAAGTAGCCAGATTTCCTGGTTTTTTTAAAATAAATTAGAAATGTATACATGTATGTAAAATACTTGATATTTATATTTTGGCAATTAATTTTTCTAATGTAAATGCTGAGCCAGCCAAGTAGTGTTATATATTTTTAAGAAAACTTAAAGTGGCACTGGTTTCCTTAGCCCTACCTAGATTGCAGCTGTCTCACGGTGCATTGCTTTCCAAGAGCAAAGGGTACATGAGGAAATCATCATCAATCAGAAACTAAATGGCAGGGCACATTGTCAGGCACGTTTCCTTAACCCAGTTAATCCCAGGCCCTTTCTGGTTGGTAGCAGAGGGAGAATATCAGCACAAAAACAACACCTGGATCTCATTTCCAACTTTTATTATTCTACATTTTTTCTTCCTCTTACTAATTTCTCCTGCCACCACCCCATGTCAGGCCAAGAAGGCACTGGTTTTTTTTCTGAGACGCAGTCTTGCTCTGTCGCCCAGGCTGGAGTGCAGTGGCCGGATCTCAGCTCACTGCAAGCTCCGCCTCCCGGGTTCAGGCCATTCTCCTGCCTCAGCCTCCCGAGTAGCTGGGACTACAGGCGCCCACCACCTCGCCCGGCTAATTTGTTGTATTTTTTAGTAGAGACGGGGTTTCACCGTGTTAGCCAGGATGGTCTCGATCTCCTGACTCTCCTGACCTCGTGATCTGCCCATCTCGGCCTCCCAAAGTGCTGGGATTACAGGCTTGAGCCACGGCGCCCAGCCGAAGACACTGGTTTCAATTGAAATTTCCAGCTCTCTCTCTCTCTCTCTCTCACACACACACACACACACACACACGCGCGCGCGCGCACACACACATAGCTGAGGCCAGGCTGAAATCCTTGAACTGGGCCTCGCTAAAGAATATGAAGGAAAAAGCATATAGGGAAGGACAATCTCGTGCTTGAGATTCAGTTAACCGAAGGTATTCCATTATCTTTGACTTATGACGTCCTACAGACCATCTTTGACTAGATCTTACACTCTCTCCCCAGATCAAAAGTAGGATGACCTGACATCCAAGTTTTCTTGGGATAGTCCTAGTGTATGCCAGATTTCTTGGCGTAATTATTAATGGCTTCACCTTTCACTCTCATAATTGCCCTAGTTTGAAAGATAAATTTTATGGTCACCCTAGTCAAAGATATCCTTTTGCTTCAAGCATGGAATTACTATCAAATCCAGACCGGAAGCCTATAACTACGAGTGAAGCAAAGTCTTTTCTCTACTGTCCAAGGCTCAACTTTTAAGTTCCACTTTATTATCCAATAAATTTTCAGAAAACAATTCTGCTTTGTTTCTGAAAGGATTTAAAAATTCATAATAAAGTAGTGTTGAAAGTCAATGGACATGTACTTTTTCAAAGCTAGGCAAAGCTTGAGTGCCCGAATCCTTGATTTTAATACGAATAACGCATGTAAAATCAATACTATAAATAATAAATTTGGGAAGAAGACTTGATATTGTAAAAGCAAGTTTTCTGACACAAAATGAAATGGAGTTGATAAAATGAAGGAGAAGGGCCGGGGGGATGAAAGCATTGCGGTGTTTTTGAGAACAGATATCATGTTCCACCTAAAAAGTCACAGTCCTGGGTGAAGTTTGTTTAAGGTTAACCTATGTAAACATTATATAGGTTTAGGGGAATACCAGATCAGAGAGTGCCAGTGCCTCAGATCTCAGGGCATAGCCAATGGAGAGCTACAGGACTTAGAGAGAAACCTTGTATATCCACTGGTGTATCAGAGCTGTAGAGTATCAAAGGCTAAGTGAGAGTACAAGTAGGCTGGTGTGGGCAAACTTCAAAGTCTGACACAACCCAGGTAAAGTGCATAGAACATCAGAAAACCTCCAGGACCCCGCAAGAGAGGCTCACATACGGCTGAGAGATGGCTAGTGAACCAGCAACACCTCATGAGTGGCTCAAAGAAGAAACAGATGGTCTGACATGACCAGAGGCCGTGGCTATGGAGTCATCACGGTGGATATCAGTCATAGACAGAGGACAATGGGCAAATGACCAGCCAAGATGAGACATTCCTCTGTGGATACCAGCAGGGCACAGAGGACAATCATGAGCCAGGTGCCCCCTTTCCTCAACGCTGTGAGGCACTAAAACCCCAGGAGCTTAGCTGCTATGCTGGGGAATAGGAGTGGGAGTGTAAGAACCCTGGTTTTGAGCATTTGTCTCTGAAAAAGTCTGAAAAATAAAGTTGACAGTCTTAAATCAGCAAGACCAAGTTTTCGGCTTTCAGCCAAAAAGAGGTATGAAATAGATGCTAAATTTCATTTTTTTTTTCACAACTGAGTCTGTAGCCTGTGAAATTTGTACCCACTACATTTTATTTCTCCAGATGTTCTAAAGGCTGTTAGCTGTTGCTTTCTGTCTAATAACATAAAAAGCATAAAGATCTTAAAGAAAAGCAGGTTAGCGACTAGATTTCACTGAAAAAAAAAAAAGGATTTCAATTCCATAGAACACCTAAAGAAGCCATAAATCTGGGTTTTGTGTAGCATTTCAACTAGCTGACTCATTATCAATAACAATGCTCCCACAATCAGGAAATCAAATTTTTGCCATTTGTTTCTAACTCTGTCCCCACCAAAACTTTAACCTGAACTACCAAGAATAACAAAATTGACAGATTTGTGATTCAATCCTCCATTTTCCTTTCCTGCTTGTTTGATGGATGTGTAGATTAGCAGTGAAATGGCCCAAGACTAGCAAGAAAATAGGGGAAAAAATCTGGCTGTGGTCTCATAACAGAACCTTGCCACTATACCTTGCCTGCCTCCTCCATCTTTATCTTTGCTTTAAACACACGTGTTTGCACAGGCACACACACACACACACACACACACACACCCTCTATAGAAAGAACTTGTCATGCTATCTGTCTAACATTTTTAAAACAATTCCGTTTTAAAATAGGAATAAATGATTTGTACTTTTAACTTTATTTACATCCACCCACTTATTGTTGTTGTTGTTTTACTTCTCAGGAAGATTCATCTAAAGAATTGTCTTTGGCCTCCAAAACTCTTTCTACCAAGTGTCCACACTGTTCTCTTAGAGGCAACATATAGAACCACTTCTGAGCCCTTTACCTTCATGCAACAACTTCACTAACCCTGTATAGATCTTCCACCCAGTCAGCCATCTTCTTTCTTTCCAAGCACCCACATCAAGTAACAGCCTCACACCTTTGCCATTGCCCTTTGCATGTCCTGGTGGGTCCTGGAATGCAAAGGCCTCCCATGGCTCAGTTCTAATCCATTTTCACAGATCAGATGTCCACATAACCAGACCTTAGTTACCATACATACCCCATGGACACTGCTTCCTCCAAGGCCTCCACTATTGGACATTCCTTTTCTCTGACCATAGCTCCTTTCCTTCCATTTTGCTAATTCCTGCACTTCCAATGAAGGATGCTGTTTTTTATTATCATCATGACCTCTAGGTCTTTGAACTCTGCCATCTTTCCTAGGGACCCTCCTCCAGATTCACTTGACTCTCTGATTGATCTCGAACCAAAGGCCAGTCATTGTTCCAATCCAATCATCACTATAATAAAATAATCCCTTTCTCTTCTGATATTCTGTTGCCTTACCTTCAAAGATACCCCAGTGTTTTGCTTCCCCTCAAGATACAGCCCCACTACCTGCTGACAAGCATTTTATGAAATGCACTTCTACAAATGGAACTTGATTAACCTGAAGTGAGTTCTCAAAGCTGCCTGAAGATCCCTTTGTCCACTGTTGGATCTTTTACATGCTCCTTGGGCAAGGATTTTAAAATTTCTTTATTCTTCTAAACACCCACATCCAACCGCATCAGAGACCCCTCAATTTCACCTTACCAAGATTAATTCAATCAAATAGGAGCTTCTTCAACTTCCCTTTACTTGGTCTCAAACTATTTCTCTATTATGCTGTTTAATTCCATCCTCCCTGCTTTTCTCAAGAACTTTTTTTCCTCTCTTTATCCATTTGCAACCTCTCTCCCAAAGCTCTTTGACATAGTTTAGTATTATGCTAAATTTTTCCACATCCTAAAACACTTTTCGCCACTCCAGTCAGACTAAGATTATTGTTTCTTTTTTATTTATTTATTTTATTTTTTTGAGACGGAGTCTTGCTCTGTCGCCCGGGCTGGAGTGCAGTGGCCGGATCTCGGCTCACTGCAATCCCCACCTCCCGGGTTCACGCCATTCTCCTGCCTCAGCTTCCCGAGTAGCTGGGACTACAGGCACCCGCCACCTCGCCTGGCTAGTTTTTTGTATTTTTTTTTTTCAGTAGAGACGGGTTTCACCGGGTTAGCCAGGATGGTCTCGATCTCCTGACCTCGTGATCCGCCCGTCTCGGCCTCCCAAAGTGCTGGGATTACAGGCTTGAGCCACCGCGCCCCGCAGATTATTGTTTCTTATCTTGATTGTTACTTTCTCTTTAGTTTCACCTTCTTTTTTAACCCTTTCTCCTCTTTCTTTTTACCTTCTCTTTTTCAATTACACACAGTGTGAACCCAGAACATTTGAGACAGGTCTCAATTAATTTAGAAAGTTTATTTTGCCAAGGTTGAGGATGCGCCCATAACACAGCCTCAGGAAGTCCTGACTACGTGTGCCCAAGGTGGTCAGCGCACAGCTTGGTTTTGTACACTTTAGGGAGACATGAGACATCAATCAATATATATAAGACGTACATTGGTTAAGTCTGGAAAGGCAGGACAACTTGAAGCAAAGGCAGGAAGACTGGAAGCCAGAGGGAGCTTCCAGGTCACCCATGGGTGAGACACAAACAGTTGCATTCTTTTGAGTCTCTGATTAGTTTTTCTAAAGGGAGCAATCAGATACGCATCTATCTCAGTGAGCAGAGGGGTGACTTTGGATAGAAAGGGAGGCAGGTTTGCTTTAAGCAGTTTCCAGCTTGAGTTTTCCTTGGTGATTTTGGGGGGCCCAAGATAGTTTCCTTTCATAACAAATTATTGAACAAGTATTCTAGTTGCTGCCTTGCCTTCCCACTCACTCCTGAACTCTTACAATCTGGCATCAGCCTTCTCTTTCAATGAACTAATCTCACCACATGCCAACTATCCCTTCTCTGTAGTAACTGATATTGTTAACCCCAACTTCACTGAGACCTCTCTCTTTTCACCACTGAAACGGGCTCTCCTCCTACCTCTCTGCTCAATCTCTGTCCCATTTTTAGTTCTACTTTCTTCTTCTGCTCCCCCAAGTGCAGGCAGCTTCATGACTCTGTTCTCACCCCAGGACTTCCCTCTTTACAGCCTTTTCTTCTGTGATTGCAATAACCTCCTAGACATCTTCATTTGAACTTTCCATTTACACCTCAAGATCAGTAGTTGCAAAGTTGAATACATCTGCTTTGCTCCACACATCCTCTTTCCCAGATTTTTCCATTTTGTTAATATTCTTTACCACCTTTCAAGCTACGCAAAGGTAAACCTCAAAGGAGTTGTCAAGCCATATATCATCCTTTACTTCCAGGTCCAGGCTTAATCTAACAGCCAATATCTTCCAAATTCCATGGCTCTGTCTGAAGTGACACTTGCAATCACTCCTTTCCATTTTAGTTCAAACTTACTCTCTAACTCTTGGAATTGCTATATTGCCTCCCCTCTCATTTCATCCTTCTCCAAGTAATCCCAGATACTTTTGTTGGATGAATCTTGCTAAAGCATAGCTCTAACAATGCAACTTCTCCTACTCAAAACATTCAGTGGTATCCCAATGTCTACCTCATTACCTGTAGACTCTCCCTTCAGCACTCAAGGACTCCTAAAATATGGCCCAGCCTGTTGTCCAGCCATCTGCTCTACTTATCCCATGCTCCAGTCATCTGAAGAAACTGGAAGGAAAATAGTGAGATGAGTTAAAACTGAAAAACACCTTTCTCTCCTTCTGTATTCCTCTTTCATAAAGGTTACTTTGCCACTTAAAGTTACCTACTCAAATGTCTATCTACTCTAACAGATTGTTTTATATTTCAATCTCCTGTTCTGTGGGAGGAGGACACATAAACACATTTCTCAAGAAGCCAATATACTCAGTTCCTAAATAGTATTAGAGTAAAATTGTGTGACAGAAAAAAACTTAATTGCGTTAAAATTAATTGTGTTAAAATTATAAGACAATACCAGCTCTAAATAAAGGGAAATTATTATTATGGCTATTATTTAGTCTAACCTTTTTGTCCTCAAGGAGTCTCATGCCTTACCTTTTAGTAGGTTACCATCTCATTGGGGTACAATGACTGGCACATGAATTAATTACAACCAGTTGCATTTTTCTTTTTTTTGTAGACCCTATATATTTTTTAACTGAAAGAATTTCCCTCCTTGTTTTGTCTACTAGGAAATGCAGCCAAATTTATGGCTCAACTCAGCAACTGTATAGGACCCCATGTATTATATATTTGTCTTTATCTACATATTTATCACTTTCTTGGCCTTATTTTTTACCTGATTCTTTCAATAATTTATTTAATCCTTTTATTTTATAAGTTGCTTCTAATTCTTTGCATATAAGTATTACTAAAGACTGATAAACCAATCTATGAATAATCAAATTACAGTAGAGAGTTTGGCATTAAAGAACAGTATCAGATAAAACAAATTCAGACTCAGGTAAGTAGAGATTTCATTTTAAAAGACTATTGCAATGGGAAGAGGGAAACTATTGTGATGAAGCGGTGGAGGCAATATCACAATAAGGAGAATGCTTCTATAGGAAGATGTGCAAACAACTCAAAGGTTACAAGGAAAAGGCTTTCCTTATATAGGGAGGAATGAACAGGCTGGAAAGAATGAGGTGTGGGGGACTGAGGTAAGCAGGTGGCATTATCAGCTAGTTGATATAAGAGTATATTTTGTTCCTGAGGACAGTAGGAAGTAACAAGTCTGGAGAGCTGTTAAGGAGAGGTTGTCCTGTGTCCCATGCTCAGGAATAAACCAAAGTTCGGGGTCCCAGGACAAAGAATGGCACCTACTCAAAGTTTGGTCAAGTCATATTAGTATTTTGTCCATATTGGTCAATGGGGACAAACAGTTCAGCTAATCATTTGTGAGACAAAGAACAGGAATTTTAAGAGCCTGTCTGGCCTTGTCATGAGTAGACAAGGGGCTCATCTGCAAGTATTATCCAAGTCATATGGGGAAGGGTGGTTCTTTGCAGTAAGTTATTTCCTGGAACACAAAAGATTAGGGAAATCTTTTAACCACTGCATTTTCCAAGAGCACAGGGCTCAGGTAAAATTCAGCACTGTCAACAGATTGAAAGTAAAATAGGAATGCAGAAAAAAGGGATACTGGTAATGGAATCTTGGAAGAAATATTATCAGGGGCTTTTGCTTAAAGGGTTATTATGACTTCAGTGGTTGAAACTACAGCTTAGGAAAACTCAGGCTAGAGGGAGCATAGGCTAAAGCACAGAGAAAATGGGCGTGTGTGTAGAGAGGTAGGCACTTCAGGACAGAGTGACCAAAGCAGAGGTCTGGTTGAGGAGGAGAGGGTAGAGTTCCCTTAGCAAGTGGATTGGGCATCAGGATTCCTGAGAGAGTACAGTGGTGTAGCTGCATGTGGTGTGTCCCATTATTTCCAAATCTAAAGAATCGTAACTATATTAATCAAAGCATAACCAGATATCCTGTCAATGGAATGTCAGAATACTCCAGGGATTATCTAAACATACAGGGTAATGTGTCTTTGTTTTTGACTAGGCTCTTCATAGTTCTGTAGAGATTAAGTTTAACTTTTAGAAACTAATAGCAATGCAAACACTTCTAATCTATAGACATGCAAATTAATTTAAATACCCTCACTTCAGTTTTAAATGCATTTGCAAATTCATTGCAATATTCCTGATCTATAAATGCATCTGTTCTCTGGATTTTCCTTTGAACTAGTCCTAACATCTTATTAGTTCCTTCATTTAATTAATGACTTAAAATCTCTGACATGTGTTCCTGTTTTATAGGAATGCTTTTTCCTCTCTTTTGAAAAGCATTCTTTTGTTAAAAGAATGTACTTTCATTACTCATACCACAACTACCACCAAAGAAAAAAGGTTTCAAATCTGCCTGCCACCAAGAGAGAACACTGGCAGTCACTCTGAAATTATAGACAGAAAGCCTACCCTCACTACTTAGCCTTCTGGCCCCCATCATGTTTGCAAGTAAAGGAGTTCCTGCACTCCCCTCTTTCCTTGAGAGTTATGGTGGGGTTACATCAAGTTACCCTGGGGGAAAATACAATATTTAGGAGGGACTCTAGCAATACCCAAAGGCTATATCAACGTCCCAGGAATTAGCACACAGTGTTCCTGAAGCCTCCAAAATGTGTGAAAGGAATGACTTTTACTCTGAGAAGAATCTGACTCAATGTAAGGAAAGATTTTACAGATAAGGAGGACTGAATTGCAAAAATAAAAATAGTGAGTCTTGCCAACACTAAAAAGTAAGTCAGTGTGAGAAATAGAGTGATAGAGGTTTCTGGCTAGGGAGACTCAGCACGAGATGTGCAGGCCACGTGCTCCACCTGAGCCATCCCATAGTCTTACTGAAGCTAGCAAAGATCAGAAGCACTCACATGGGAAATCCACGCGTCTTTCCAAAAATAGAAATCTGTTGGGAAGAGCTGTTGCTGCAACTGACCAAAAAAGTAAGAAATCCTGCTCTGCCAAGCCTGAGCAAAGGCGCATCTAGATGTAAGTGCTTCCCATTCACCAATCAATCCATTATCACTTCCATCCCTACCCTGGGAAGCTGGGGGACAGGAAACATGTCTGCATTTGTCCCCTGTATGTCTCCAGCATTTTCTAAACATTTGGCCACCAATGGGCTGAAGAGAGTGCTGTGCACTGACCACTTAAGTGCCTTAATCTTTACCCTATCAGGATGACAGTGCTCTGGATACAGCCCATCCACATGCCCTCTTCTAGACTGGAAAGCTACTAAGGATGCTATCAGCAAGTTCAATATTAGAAGTTACCCCAGAATGACACAATTCTACTCTTCTTTCATTGCATGTCTCTCCGAGTCACTTAATTTCCCCCTTTTCCTATTAATTCACATTATAAAAACATTGTTTTAGTTTAGGTAGAATTTTTTTTCTGCTTCATTACACTTGCCTTTTTTTTTTTTTTCTTGGACTTCCTTCCCTGATATCTGCAATGAGTACACACCACCTCCCTTGCAGCCTCTCTGCTTTTAGCAATAATTTGCACATAATGGAACAGCCAGAGGGGGTTTGATCAATGACCTCTGTCTCAGAGATGCTGTTCCTAGGGAAACACATCTGCCAACATAAAGTATTGGAGCAATCACAGCTCAGTGAACGCGGTAATAAGCAACTGTTACTCTGGCGCCATCAGTCATGTTCAGTTACAGACCTGAAAGGAAATGGCACCTCAGGGAGCAATGTCCTTCCATAAATTTGGGCAACAATGAAGAATGATTTGCAATCAAGCAATAAAAGGCCCAAAAAAGGTCCACCATGCATACTAACATCCAGTACAGCTGACAAAGGAAATAAAAAACCTTGGCATTGTTTGCTCGTTATGTAAACTACACAGCTGTCCAAGCAATTAAGATATGATTTTGGGAATTCTCTCGTAAAAATTTGCTAACAGTGCTTCCACTTGTGAAAGTGACATTCTTCTTTATCAGTAAAGTGCATTTCATTAAGGTAATGCAATTTCATCAAGCTTAATAGTAGAAATTGCTTAACCTTATGGCAAGAGTATATAAACAATATAAAATTAATGTCGCTCTTCGTGTGGGAGATAGATTTGCATTAGTGACAGTGCTGATCAAGTAATAAAGAAAGCCTATAGAGATTGTTCAGGTCTGGGGGCAAATAGCTGCTCTCCAACTCACATGTTGGGAAGCTGTGCTGGCAATAAAACAGTTAAGCATTAACTTCCATGAAAAGCATTGCGTTATAAGGAAAAAGACAGATCTAATTACTGAAGATATGTTAGAAAAGTGCTTGACTTTAGGACAAAACAAGGCACCTCCCTTACTGAGAAGGAGCATGGGCTTGCTTAGCAAGCAAAAGAAAAGGAAAGTTAACTCTTGACCTAAGCTCAAAACTGCACAGGCCCAAGACAAGTGGCCCCGTCAACTATTCTACACCCCATAACCATTCTCTTTAACACCGGAGATCTTCTCTGGAAATAGGGTTGTGGCTGGCAGAAGGAAGTGCTCTCTAAGCAGAGTTTCATTTGACCTCTTTTCTTTCCACCATTTCAAGCCAAGCCAAATTTTTCCTCACTAAAGCAAATGCTATTGTAGAGTTCTCATAGAAGAGTTAGTGTTTGAAAGCCACTGTCAGTGGAAGAAAGAACACTTCAACTTCTATCTCAACTCCAAAAACATCATTTATCCTTGAAAAGTTTTAGCCTTCTCAATATATGCTTTCATCAGAATTGTTCATGATAAATACAATTGGTCTCTTTCAAATGCCCTCCTCTAATCTTGCATCCATAGCAAAGGAGTGGGTAAGGACAGCAAAACCACATAGTTTAGATTATCCCAGATTGAATTATTACCTCCAAACAGTTGCATATTCATCTTGCAAGCAAACCCATTCATCAGTTGAGCACACAGTCATTGTGGACTAATTCCAGACCTGAGTAAGATGGAAGCCCTGCCCTCAGGGAGCAACAGGCTAAGGAAGATAAGCATGCAAATAAGAGGAGAGAAAGTCAAGTGAAATAAGTAATGATTCAGCATTTAATCTGATATCAAAAGCAGTGAGGAAGGCGAGTTAAATTTTGACCATAGGGTGGGGTCATGAGTCTGCGTGTGTTGTCCTTGAATGATGAGAAGGACCATGAGTAGATCCTTTCAGAATATTACTCCATCATGAGGTCCTCTGAAGAGAGGGTGGAGAATGTGAATGAAGTTCACGGACAGATGTGGCTAGATTAAGAGTTTAGAACCATGTCATGGAGAGTCTTGAATGACGCAGGGGCCTTAGAGAGCCAGATGACACATTCAAATGAAATAATCAAGGAAAGTTTAATAAAGAAATATTTACAAAGTTGTGGGCAGGATTAAGGGAAATTAACAAGGGATAGAGTACTGTAGGGCTAGCAACAACAGGGTACTTTATCATCCTGAAGACTGGGGATGGAGAGGCTCAGAAACCTAGAGAAAAAATGGGAGCTATGGCTTTAGGATTGGGCCACCAATATGAGATAGGGCCTTAGGTGGAGGGATACAGTCTATACTAAGAGGGATACAGCCTGGCAAGGAGGGAGGCAAAGGAAAAAATACTTTGATATCTCTTTCCCAAAGAGCAAACCTAACCAGAAGGCAAGGGAACTCCTTGATCCAGTAGTAAATGTCAGCCCCAAGGGCACAAAGCTGGGGAGAGTGGGGAGGGTAGAGGAGAGAATGGATGTCAAAGAGCAAACAGAAAATACCCAGCAAGGCTAAATCACCATGATAAGACGTTTAAACACGAGTTAACTTTTTTGGTTATAAACCTGGTAATAATTCTATGGAGTAGGACTGTAAGGTTCCCATTTAGATTCTGAACTACTTGAAAGCAGGGACTGGGTCTTCATCATTCTATTGTGCCTTGCCTATGCTAAATGTATCCCTTGTATCTAGCATAGATGAGGGAAAAGTAGCAATGTGAGAATTTAAGGGTCTAGCAGTTAAACAAGGTTGATATAGTTAGGCCTCAAATGTCATAAAAAAGTTTAGATTATGGTCTTTGGAAACCTACCACTGTCCCTTCAACAAGAATATCAGGAGATGGATGTCAAAGTGCATGATATGCTAGTCTTGAGATCAATACAATTTTAGGTCAGCCCTGAGTATATGGACCAAATCTTGAATGAGGCTGGAGTTTCACCACAGCCATAAGGCATCTAATGGCAAAAAGAAACCTCAAAACGTGTCACTGGGGCTTAAGGGCCACTGAAATTTTAAAATCTATTCTGTGTTGTGCTGGGCGTAGGTTGGGTTTACCAAGAAAGGATAAAGCATTACCATGCTGGCTTCCTCTGCCTATAGACAGCTGGATGCTGGAACAAATTTTTTAGGGGCACTTTACCCTGGATAAAAAGGAAAGAATTAGGGTGGCAGCTGGGTAAGAAAACAAGCCTTGGGCTTGGCATGTGCAGACCTGGGTTTGGGGCCCAGATGCACTACGCATGGCCGCTGTGATTGGCGACAAGTCTCTGAACCTCAGTGAGCCTGAGCTGTCCATGGGCTGGGGGGAGAGAATGTTTACACCTCAGGATTATCATAAGTGTAAATGAAATACTATATGAAGAAGTGGCTTATAAATGGCAACACATACAAATATAAAGTGTTACCCTGGCTGCTACTTCCTGGCATTCAACAATTGTTCAGCCCGCAAACCACACAGTAGCCTCTTTCAAAGTAAGCCCTGTATAATTCTCCTTTCCCTATAAGAAATAAAAAGGGTAAATTTGAGCAGTTTGAGGGATGAACAAGTTATTTTATGACACATTTTTCATAAATTTTACAGCACATAGGGAAGAGTAACCAGCTTTTTGAAAGTAAATTTAATTTTTAAATCTATACTAAAGCCAGGAAGAGCTTTTATTTGTTTATTTGCTTATTGTTTGCTTTATTCAAGTTACTGTATCAGCTTTGCAAAAATTTTTTCATCAAATGGACACTGTCACTGAATAATCATCTCCTTTTAGTTGGTATGTATCTCTACAGAATGTGTGACATTAACATCCTATACTAGTCTTCTCAAGGCAGTCAGAATGTTGGAGGTAGGCCATAAAAATTTAGCTGTGGGAGATAATTACGCTGTAGAAATTTCATCAGGTATGCTGAATGATGAGGTGCACTAGAATGTTAAAGCTTTGGTAGTTCTTTGTCAGGAGTCTTCAGTCAACTGTTTTAAATTCTCTCCCCTTCATAAACTTCTACCTCCACCATGGTGATGGCAGTCAATCTTTGATAATGGCCAGATCTGTTGGACTCTCTTTCTTCTTGGCATCTGTCTTTGAGAGGCAGCATAATGTAGTTTTAATAACATGCTCCCTGGACAAGGACAGCCTGGGTTCAAATCCTAGCTCTGCCATTACAAGCGATATGACCTAAGGGAAAAGTTACTTAACTTCTTTATGCTGTAGCTTTCTCAGGTGTAAAATGGAATAATGAGTACCAACTTCATGGGATGTTACAATGCCTGGCACATGACTTTATAAGTTTTTTTTAATTAAAAAATTAATGATGATTTCAGAAAATAAACAAGTCTTCTACTTAACAGTGTTCTTGACCTCTATGAGCAATTCCTTTTTTTCCAAATAAGAACTTGGAAACCCCACCTTTTCTTTCCAAATCAGTGGTTTAATGCGTAGTTCTCCAGATAATGTTGCTTTCAAGATCTATTCCTTCTAAATCTGCAGATTTTAATAATCATCATAAAAGACTCTTTCACCAAACCTACAGACTGCTCTATCAAAAGATCTAGACTTGAGTGCCAAGATCTCTGTAACAGGAAACTGGGCCACTAGCCATTTTGGATATATGAGAAATTGGTTTAGCTTCCTTACGTTTGAATATCCCTAATGGAGCTGCAAGAGGACATGCTGAGATTTGGGAACACAACTCCAGTGTTTTAAGGCATTAGGACATGCATAAATATGTCCAGGGAAGCCAATGGGATTTTGGAATTCCTTTATACACATTCAAGAAGATATTACTGCATTGCCGAAATCTGCTAGATAGAATCACTAGTTCAGCCTTATCCCAGGAACTCAAAAAGGAGTGAAGAACAGAGGTCTAGGAAAATGGCCTGAAGAGCAATTTTATTTCATGGCCCTCAGATTCTTCTTTGGGCCTCAGCAAGCAATAAGAAATTATTCATTATGAAACAGACATCATGACATCCCTCTCTGGAGATCCCTACACATTAACAGGATAGAGAAGATCCCAAAGACACTATAACTGCTTTCAGGGATGAAAGCACTACTGTGGAAGGATGCAAATGCCCAAAGCTGAGAATTAACAGATAGATATCTTCAGCTTTGAGCTTTAGCATCTATCCACATTAGCACTTAAGACACCTCTCACCATAGAGTCTTGTTTCCAGTCCACTTAACAAACACCATGATTTAAGAGAAAGGACACTGGACTAAGACTCAGAAGACCTGGATTTGAGGCCAGTTTCATAAATTCACATAGTGGAAAAAGTATCTGTTAGAAAACTGAACTGTAAAGAGTATGAATAGATAGACTCAGATGTGAAGGTTATGCAGCTGCTTATCTCACAAATATGTCTGAGGATCTGTGATCCTTGCTGGCTCAGTTTATTCAGAGGAATCCATGGTACTTCTAGTCCCACATTTAATAAAAAATGAGAGAAGGAGACACAGAGGTGGGACAAACTACAAGCTCCCTATCACTGAAACCATGGCAGAGAGGTAAGGGACACTCATGGGCTTCTTGTGGCAAGGGGGATTTAGGCTTCCTTGGTTTCAAAGAGGCTTTGTGAATAAATGTTTTGCATCAAATAGGCCCTCCCTCTGGACAGAGGACTTAGATCTGTGCCTGCAGGTAGATTAGACGTCTTGAAGTTGCCCACACAGTGGCTACCCAGTTGTGTTAGTTTCCTATTGCTGCTGTAACCAACTACAACAAACACATTAATTTAAAACGAAACAAGTGCAATCTCTAAGTTCCGGAGCTCAGAAGTCTAGGATCAAGGTGCTGGCAGGGCTGTGTTCCTTTTGGAGGCTTCAGGCAAGGAAGCAAGGCCTTGCCTGTTCCAAGAGGCTCCCTGCCTGCCTTGACTCATAGTCTCTTCCTCCATCTTCCAAGCGCTTCACTCCAACTACTAGCCTCATCATCCATCATATTTCCTTTCTGACTTAAACCCTCTTGCCTTTCTCTTACAGAGACCTTTGTGATTACACTGAGCGTACCTGGGTAAACCAGGATAACCGAGCAACCTCAAGAGCATTAATTTAATCACCTCTGTAAATGTCCCTTTGCCATGGAAGTTATTGTATTCACATGTTCTGAGGATTAGGATGTGGACACCCTTGGGGGACCATTATCCTATCATACCCATGGTGCTTTAGGGTGAGGGGGACATTTAATTCTCTCTCACAGAAGATGTAAGAGCATCCCCAGTGGGGTTCTCTCCACAAGTCAGGCTACCAGCAGGAAATGACTCTCCTGCACAAGGATCCACCAAGTGGCTCTCACATTCCCAGTCAGGACTCCCAGAACCCTACTCCCGGCAAGGAATACCAAGAATTCCTAACAGAAGGATTCACAGAGATCAATATCCTGAAGGTGATAAATCAGGCCTCTAGCCTTAGGGGCACATATTGAGTTAGGTCCGTACAAACTAATTAACTTAAATGACACCTCCTAGGAAATGGCACTAGACAAGATAATTGTGGAAGATAATCTAGCCCATAATGGACTAGATTAAAGACTATTCCCTTGGCCTTGTGGTGTCATTGTTAATACCTGCTTTCTTATTCAACAGAAACTATCAATTGATATCAAATCAATGATACCCTGTAGGGTCATCACAGAACCAGAACTCAATACCCAACATTTAATAGATTTTCAGCTAGCATGCAAAAGATGCTGAGTCAATGAATGAATGAATGAATGAATGAATGAGTGAATGGTATTCTGGAACCTTTTCTCTCATAATTACCCAAACTATGATAATATTTTATTTTATATAATATTTTTAAACTTCCAAAAGTAGAAACTTGATTTAAAATGGAGATCAGTGGCCATGTGATAAAACATATGCTATATACCAATGAAGTTATATGTTCACATCATGGGATAATGTATACATGTATGTGGGATGTGTGTGTGTATATATTTTTGGTATTTTATGGTATTATTATCAGGAACTGGGGAATGCCTAATTTCTGCTCTACTCTATAATAAGTGACAACTACATCTGCATATAGACCAGGAGTTTAAAATCACACACCTACAGAGGGCAGACAAGCAACAAATGCAGGAGTCAGGTAAAATGGAAAGTCAAATTGCTAAGTGATAATTTCACAACCAGGACCAAGCTGGTCTCAATAGTACTCACTTCACAGGCTTGTGGAAAGGATATGCAACCATTTAAAATGCTCTGGTAGCCAACTAAAATAGCCAATAGAACATTTCCATGGACTAATAGAATAATCAACAACATTGCACTGTTTCCTTTATCCAGGTCAGGAGAGGGTTGATGTCTGGATCCTCCCCAGACATTCTGTGATTCTAAAAAGTAAAGAATTCTCTCCATGTGGAAGCCAGCAGAGTTACAAGAGAAGCGATAAGACAGGTGATTAATTCTTTTAAAAGCAGTAAACCGACAAATCTAGGGGAAAACAATCCAATCTGCATTGCCTAATGGCCCACCACTAAAATGGTAGTGATCTATTACATGGGAGTGGAAGTGGAAAATAATGAAACTTGTTTTAATTATGACAATATAATTTCTACAAGGTAATAAATACCATCGGATAAAACAATTATCAAGGCATGTGTGCACATACTTTTGGTGTCATTAATTCGTATAATGATGCAACACTAAGAATTATACTTTTTTTGAGGACAGAGACTTTTGTTTTTTTTCCCTATAATTTTGCAATTCAGGATATTTACAATTTAGGTTCTGAGGTTAAGGTTTTAAATCATGGTCAATGCTACTGTAAATATTTCTAGGCCATATAAATCATAAAGTCATATATTGAATAGTTTTGTAAAATATGCAACTAGAGACCAAAATTTCCCAGGTCTGTATGCCTAAATGAAGGAAGATAGCTGAAGGGCGGTGGGGGAAGGATTACTGTAAATTTGCCCTCAAATTATTCATTCACTGATACTTAATTTTGAGCTCCTACTCTGCTTTTAGTATTGAATTTAACCAAAAGGTTGAAAGACTTTCTCCCAACAGTATGACCAATTTTCTTACACTATGTCTTTTTATTAGAGACAAATTAGACTATGGAAAAACAGAGTCCACTTTTACTTAAATATTTGATTCTTCAACAATGCAGATGAGTTTCTAGAGACCTCTCCTTTGGGTACAATGCAGCATTTTCAACCGATTTGGCATCGACGTAAATTGTGAGACGGTTGGCTGTTTTCCCTATAACAAAATAGCGAAACTTGAAATAGGAAAGTTCTTTTGCTAAGACCCCATTTCAAATTGTAGCGCCCACCACTCCAAGGCCTTGTGCCCTGAGCTCCTCTCCTCCAAACTCAAAGCTATAGTCAAAGTAGAGCATTTTTAAATGTTTTAAATTATTATTTATATGTTTTTCACCAATAACCACTTATGACCCGCCTTATCCATAAGAAAGGGCTTATCCTGAAAGTAACAAAAGCAAAAATTAAAACAAAATAAAAAAAACCAAGAGTGGTGTGTTAGAAGAGGCAGTTTTAAACACAAATCTTAAACACACACACACACACACACACACACACACAAGAAAGAAAACAATTAATACATCAGAGAATTCTGCCAGGGTTTTGTAGCATTACAGGGCTTCTCAGCTATAAAGAAACATATTGAATGGTTAGAGCACGGCCCCTTCCTCGCTGCTTCAGTTGTTTCCTTTTGTTTACAAGTCCCTGCCATCCTTCTTTGTGAATTGAATGCTAAACTATCTCTGGAGAGATGTTATATTGCTTACAGAATGCTTCAGCAGATGCTGCTTCCTGTTGGAACAGAAGGCTGTGATTATACCTGAACTCTTCAAGAACTCTAACACTGAAAAACAAGATAAATGAAAGTCTTCAAAAGTTTTATCTCTTCCCTTACCAGCCATCTAGATGCTCAGCCACCCACTGGCCCTGCTCTGTCACTACAGCCAATAGAGGTAGATCTCCACACTCTATTCTATCTCCTCCCAACCAAGGACATTTTTTTTTAAATGGCTTACGCATCCCATCAGCAGAGTTTGTTTAAGAATTATTGAGAGTATTGCACATTCGGATGCCTGGTCACTGTGCATTCAGATATTCGAAAGCCCCATTATAAACAATAAAGAAAAGAGAATAGATCTTCATCAGGAAATGTCTATAAAAACAAATTGAAACATGGAGCAGGCCACCTGGTGCCAAAAGTTCAGGGTTATAGAGAAATTTATCTCCACACATTTTGAGAGAAATTGTCCTTCTCAAAAGACCTTCCCATGCAGCATTGCTGTCATCTTTGAAGCTGAACAGCACTTCTTGGTGAGTCTCAAGCACTTGCCACTTTATCCTTGGAGCTCTTTTCATTTTTTGCTTCCTAAATGTCTTTCCTGCATTTCCTGCCATGATGTTTAGTTCACTGTCTAAAGCAAAGGGTAATTCCTCGTTTGTCTTATTTTCTCTCTGCATACCAGGGAGACATATCATGGTATAACAGAAGAGAGGCCACAAAAAAAAAGAAAAAGATAAAGAAAAAAAAAAAACCACATACATACATAGTTACTTCATAAATATAAACGGGAAAATAGGCAAGGTTCCTCTTTACAGCCCCACCAGCATACATGGCATCCAGAAGCTTTAAGCCCTTACTTTCTGTGATCCCCAAATCTGGCCCTCCAATATCCCAGTGATTATACAGACAGCCAAGACCTCTGCCCTGTTTTAATACTCTCATCATATAACTACATAACATATAATACTCTCAGTCTTCTCATCATATAACAGTAGGTGATAAAGCCTCAAGCAGTTAGTAGCCAAAGTGATATATGACCCTCAACCCTCTGATGAAATCCGCAGCATGGAATTTCAGAACCAGACTATTCAAACAATCCTCTAGTTCAAATCCCTCATTTTTCTAGATAAAACTAAACTCAGAACTGTCCTTGATCTGCTTAAAACCATTGAGCCAAGAGAGCCCTAGAACTTGAGTCTAGTTATTAAACATATTATCAGCTCTGTTGTTAAATATGCAAATCTTACAAGCACTCAAATAAGTAAAACACTAAAAACTTCATTTGGTCCCTGGATTTGATCTCGGTTGGTTGCATTACGATGTCTAGCCACAGTATAGCACACAGGTGCTTACAAAATCAACCAATGGCAGGTATTTATTAAGTGCTTTATGACCTGCCCTGCATCGATGGTCACCGTCAAGGTTAGGCACTGGGGATACAGTGATAATCAATTTAGATACTTCTGTTGTCCTCATGTGGCTTATATTCTAGTAGAAGAAAGAGAAAATAAACTAGCAAGCAAACAAGGTAATTTCTCGTAATTGTAAATGCTCCAAAAAATGAAATTGTGAAAGAGAGTGACTGAGAAGTGGGCAGCATTGAGCTGGGGTATACAGGGAAGTTTCTATGAAGAGATGACCTTGAGCAGAGACAAGAATGACAAGATGGAGCCTCCCACACAAAGATCCAGAAGTGAAACAGATCAAAGATCATTACTACATTGCATTTTTCTTTTTAAACCCATGAGAAACTGTGTGTGTGATTTAAGAGGTGCAAAAATGAAATTCCTCTGTCATCCTTCCTCCAGAGAAATTGATTCCTGCATCAAACATGCAAACCAGCCCACTCAAACTCTTAGCTCTTTCTTAACATTTTATCTACATAAATAACATTTTCTATATTTACATATGCATAAATAACAGCATACATAGAACATACTCATATGTAGATATAAACCATGTGATAGACATCAGCTTTCAACTTTTAGAACTATCTCCACCAGTATCGTTCAAGAGAAAGAAAATGTGAGCTATACATGTAATTTAAAATATTTGAGCAGCCACATTAAAAACTCAGAGAAATCAGATGAAGCTAATATTAATAATATATTCTATTTAATCTAGTATATCCAGAATATTAATATTTCAACATGTAACAATATGAAAAATAATTGAGCTATTTTACCTTTTCTTAACTAAGCCTCCAAAATCTAGTGTGACTTTAACACTTACAGTAAATCTCAGTTCAAACCAGCTCTCTTTCAAGGACAAAATAGCCTCATTTGACTAGTGACTACAGCGTTAGACAGTTCAGGTCTGTAGTTTGAATAGCACATTGCCTAAAAATTACAGCATTTTCTTATAATACATTTCTTAGTAAATAATAAAAAAAAAAAATTTCTCATGCCTTTTCTTTTTTCTTTGCTTCTCCAAATATGTCCTGGCCTTATGCCACTTCATGTTTTAATACCATATTGAGAATATTTAGAAATCAAATCATTCATTATTTCTTGATACAAAAATGTTGCCCCTCTTTATCATTTTTATCATCGCAATAAAGTGAAAGGCTTTACATTTCTAATACCATGCATTTGACACCTTCTATCCCCTACAAATGTAGAGGCCAAGTGTGCCTGTGTCGTCAAGCAGATTCTGTGCCATTACAGACAGAATCAATAAAAAGGAAGTTTATTGAGAACAAAAGGCAACATGGTAGATGGTAGAGTCTGGGTTCATCCAACTTGGAAACTAAAGACCACAAGGAATGTCCTATGGGGCATATTGGAAAAATGTCTCCAAACTATACAAGCGGACTTCCTGCTGTTCCATGGCTCGCCTGTGCTGCTGACTGGATGAAAAAACTCTGGAGTTGTGCATTAGTGAGGAAGAGTTAAGCTAAACCATCTGCACTCACCCAAACTGCAGCATTCTAGAACAAGATGCTGGTAAATATTTGTGCAGTGAAGAGGGAGCACTTGGGTGAAAAACACAACAAAGAGAAAGGGAGTGAGTAGGAGAGAAAGAAAGAAGGAGAAGCGGAGAGCAAAAGAGGAAAGAAAAGAAAAAGAAGAGATGTAGAAGGAATTATGGATTATGAAGCAGATATAATTCTAACTTAACCTAGAAAAAAAAATTCTGTCTCTAGTACTGCCACCAGGCAAGTGGGGGGCCTGCCCTAGGCCCTGATGTTTAGAAACCCTGATCTGTCACTCCTCCAAGCATGACATCCCTACAGGGTAAAAAGTCTGAGGGTCCAAAAGGGCAGCCCACTCCACATGAAGCCTGTGCCCTCTTTTCCCCTACAGAGCATGCTATGGCTACTTGGGCCCCTAGAATTAATTCCCTGCCATTAGGATGCACGCTGGCCTGTCAGGCTTGTGAGGACCTCTTCTCCTGTCCATATTTATGATAATATGCTGAGCCATCTGAAGAGTGTCCAAAGAGCAGCTGACTGTAGTGGGGGAATGTAAAGGGAAGTTGGCAACTGCAGACTCTCATGTCCATCAGCATGCATGCAATGCCCCTCAAGGTTTGGGATAAAGTCAATGGTGGGAAAAGAAGGGGGACTGGACAGAGAGCCTCCTTGCATCTTCTTGTTCTGGGCTCCACAAATTTAGGGTCTAGTGGACTTTCTCATGGAAGGCAGGCAGTTCAGTCACAATGGCTATTCTACAGTTCACCGTGGGTGCCAACACGTTGGATTAGGACATCTGGTAACATCCTCCATGGAAGGGTCATTCTGTCATTATGGCACTTTATAATTAATGGTTGCCTAATTCATTGGGATTTCTAGTTTTAACTTTAATACGCCATAGGAATAGTGGGCACCAACTTCCCTGCTTCTGTAGTCATTATTAGTGCTAGAGTTTATGCAGAAAGCGGCAGCTGAGCCAGGAAGCATTTCTGGCTTGAGAACCTGAAATCATAATCAAAGAGCTATCTGAAGTCCGGATGAGTCCAATCACAGTAGTCAATAGCTCCTTCAGAATGGAACTGGAGGGGAGTGAAAGTCAGAAGTCTGTGAGGCAAATCTGGAGAAACCACTTAAGAGATTCAAAAAGAGAAAGGACTGTCGGTATTAGACTGAGAAAACTTAAAGACGCTTTTCACTTGGTGAGTTACTTTGACTCTGGTATACAAAGGTAATCAGAAAAAGAAGAAGCCTTGGTGTTTTAAGCATAGGAAGTCCTGAGACATATATCCATTTTAGATTTCTTTTTTTTCCCCCGTATTTTTTGGAAAATTTAACCTAGCAATTGCTTGCTTGATGGAGGCATGAATTATGCTTGCTGAATAGTGATGAGTACATTTGAAAGGGTTCAGGGCTGAATGCATGAATACTCAGACAGTCAGCTTCTTCTTCCTAACTCATAATTCCAGCTTTCCCAAACATTAAAATCAAATGAGTAGGCTTGAAAGAATAGGCATGCATAAAATAGAGTCAAGACTTCATTCCAATTTGCGTTAGGCCAGGTAATCCCAGAGTAGCATTGTAAAACAAAAGATCAAGGCAAAAGGGAACCTCAAAAATATCTCAGGTTAACCAAGTTAAGATCACTGGTTAATTTTTTTAACAGGGCTCTTAATCCCTAAGAAATAGCAGATAATTTCATCTACAAACTATTTTGTATGAAACAACTAAAATATTGTTCTGTGACATTTTCACTCAGTTACTTTTTTTTCTCCTCGAAGTTTCACATGAATTAAAGAAAAACAGAGGTCAAAGGGAGTGAGAGATATCAATCTCTTTAAATGCCAACTTGAGCTTTTTAATCCAGTTGACATTCAGTCCAAATTGTCCTTACCTACAAAAGAAAATGAGTTTACCCCTTATTGGCAGCATAAGAAAGAAGACAAAATTTTGAATGTCATTTGTTTCCTGTCTCTTTCATTTTCTGGCAATGTATGTGTGTGTGTGTGTGTGTTTTGTACATGTATCTCTGCAATCACTTTTGTGTTTCCTTGTTTCCTTAAAGTCTCCAAGAAGGCAGGGATGCATCACTGCAATCAGAGAGCATTATAAATTCTTTTTTTTTTTTTTTTTTTTGCGTTTTTAGTAGAGATAGGGGTTTCACCATGTTGGCCAGGCTGGTTTCGAACTCCTGACCTCAAGTGATCCACCTGCCTCTGCCTCCCAAAGTGCTAGGATTACATGTGTGAGCCACCATGGCCAGCCAAATTCTATTTCTTATATTTATACTAATATAAAAGTTTTTTTCCCATTAATTACTAAGTGCCCCAACAATCTAACTGAACTCAAGTTCCATCTATACTAACTCCAGGCAACTAGATGTGGGCAAATGGGTATTACTGTATGTGTTAAATGACTGACTTGAGTCAGACAGGAAAGAGAAGTACTTGATTTAGAGAATAGGGACAGAATTAAGTAGGCACTACACACTTCATGGAGTTTATTTGGTTTCATTATACATATCTACAGTTAGTCACCCAGGGAGAAAAGAATAAAAGAGGAGTGTGAGTTAGGTGTTTAAATTTGTTCAAGTATTACATTAATGAGTTCCACAATTTATCTAAAAAAAGTACAGTAAAGTACTGCTCTAATAGCACAGCAAGCCCCATTAGTCACTGTGAGGAAAGCAAAGTGTTTTAATTCCTTCTCAACTGTCAAGAAGACAGGGAAGAATGGAGGGGTTGAAAGTGCCTTTGTCAAGGGTGTGTTAACCCACCTAGTAATAAAGGTGGCCTTGGCTGGGGGGACATAAAATAAAATTTTCTTTTTACATCATATCACCACCCCCGACCCAGGCACACTTTGGGACATTATCCAGAAAGTCCTCACTTACCATCATCCATAGGTTATTAGAAGCTGCAACTTTAAGCAAAACATCTATGGCAGGTCCCCAAAGTCCATTTGTTCAGCATTGTTTAGATATAACATTGATGAGAAAGAGAAATGGTTTTATTATACATGATTTTGGTTGAAGTTACAGTTTCCAGGAACCCATCCAGATATTAAGTGAGGACTTACTATATTAGTTTGCTACTGCTGCTGTGACAAAGTACCACAAGTCTTAAAACCACACACTTTTATTCTCTTACAGTTCTGGGGCCAGAAAAGTGTAATGGGTCTTACAGGGCTAAAACCAAGTTGTTCTCAGGGCTCCCTTCGGAGACTCTAGGGGAGCATCCATTCCTTTCTCCTTGCACCTTGTAGGTGCTGCAGGTTTTCTGTGGGTAGCCACCTCACTCCCATCTCTGCCCCCTTTTCTCTTCACTCCCAGCGAGGATGTGTGTGTGTGTGTGTGTGTGTGTGTGTGTGTGTGTAATAAATCTCCCTCTGCCTCTGTCTTATATGCACTTGTGTGATTGCACTTAAGGCCTACCTGGATAATGCAGGATAATCTCCAATCTGAAGATCCTTAACTGAATCATATTTGCAAAGACCCTTTATTTACTATATAATGTTTGATTCACAGGATCCAGAGGTTAGAATGTGGATACCCTTTCTTTTTTTTTTCCTTTGTGGGGGTGCCTTTTCAGCCTATGCAGACATGATTACAATGCATCAAAAATATCTCCTTTTTGAGATTAGTTTATGTCAATCATCATCAAAGTATTAAAGATAAATGGAAAACAATTACCTTATCACTGAACCACAGTAATTTTACTGAAAGGATGACACAGAAGAGGGCAAAAACCCAAGTCCTTGCTCACGCTGTCCTACCCTGCGTGGCCCAATGTGGTATCAACCCCATCTAAACTGTCTCATATTGCTCTATAGGGTTTCAAGCAAGTTCAGGTTTTCATCAACTTATAAAACCACCTCTTGCAATGATGCTCCTTCATACCACCATCTTATTTCAATCCTCATTTTCAGGGTCTGTGTTTTGCCGTCACCCACACCTCCTGATTCTCTAAGCATGTCTCCCCCTTGCCTTCACCCCTGTACTGAAATGGTTCCTTCTGTGCCTATGTTCATGAAGAGTGGCAGCTCTTCTCCCTCTCTTCTTTGCACAGCCCTCGTCCCTCCTCATTTCTGAATGCCGCTCTTCCCTTTTCCCACACTCCTCTCTGGCTCACCTCTCCAGTGTGAGTTGAGATCTCACAATTCTTTTGCGCTACTGTTTTCTCTCTGACAACTCAACATTTTGTGGCTCTTGAATTGGCATCTCTGACTGCTGTCTCTAAAGTTCTTACCCAACAGTTTTTAAATAGTGACCCACAGCCAGGCGTGATGGGTGGTCCCTGTAATCCCAGCTACCCAGGGGGCTGAGACTGGAGGATCGCTTGAGCCCAGGAGTGCAAGGTTACTGTGACCCTATCTCTAAAAACAAAACAAAACAAATAGTGATCCATGAGTATCAACTGGAAAGCATATTAAAATGTGGATTCCTGGGTCTCCCTTGAAATTTCTGGCTCAAGTGATTCTGATGTATGTGATTCCAGAAATGCCGCTCTGGAACCACGTTACCAGTTGCCTCGTGAAGCTGTTGAGACGTTTCACCACCACCAAAAACTAAACTTGCACAAATTTAAGCACAGTCTTGCCAGACTGGGACTTTTCCATTTCCTTTGATGGCATTACCATACTTCCAGATATCTACGAGGACTCTCTGACACCTCCTACCCCACTGTGTCCAGGTTCCAATCCACATCTAAATTATCTCATTGAATACCCTCTAGGACAACTCTTGTGAATCAAAGAGTGAGGATTCTGGAGAAGAAAACAATCTAAGAAGTAATCTAGCCCATAACCAGTCCATTCAATTCTTAAAAAATTGAAGCCCTAGATACCTCCGGGAGCTGTTGGGAGGAGGCTGGTGAGGAGTTCATAAAACGGATTACAGTTCAATGTTTCTAAACAAGCAGGGACTATGGAGCCAGACTCCTTGGGTTTAAATCCCTCACTCTGCCACCATAAGCCTGTATGACCTTAGGAAAGTAAACTAACCTTTCTGTGCCACCATTGAAAAATAAGGATAATAGTAGTTTCTATTTCCAGACAATGGTTTGTTATGAGAATTAAGGAGTCAATATATGGAAAATGCATAGATCAATGCATCAGTAATACTATTTCAGTGTTGGCTCTAACAGTAATAATAATAATATAAAAACCACCAGGAGTTATCCCCCAGATTCAAACATGACTTCTGTCCCTGATAGCCATCTGCTAACTCTATCCGTTTAAGTCACATGCATACTGTCTTTAGCTCTAAAGGGTGTCATTTGACTCCAGAAGTCTCCAGATTCCCAGGCAGCACAAGTTTTATAGAAATGAAAAGCCACAGGTGTCAAAAACTGAGATGTATTTCCACCATTTGCCTGAAAATAAAGTTTATCTATGACACATACTAGATAGTTGGCATGCAGCTATTATTATAAAATATTTATTGGCCACTACAAAGTGCTGTAGGCATTGCACAAAATATAGAAGAACAGTCTCTCCAGGCCCTAATTGATTGTGGGTCATATATTTTTAAGGGAAGATGCTACTGAGTTACTTAACACAGAATGAAAGATTCCAGGCTTTTAGGCAAGGAAAAAAATTATATAGTTTTAAGGGACAGTAATGATTTATGGTGTGTTTAGGGGTTCTAGCTGTGTTTCTTCTTCAGCAGTGCCACATCTGAATTTTCCACAGCATTTATACAAAGCACATGTGTTGTGGTCTTTACGTTGACCCAAGCTCATCTTCCAATAGGAGGATTATTGCATAAAGATCTCTCTTATTTGAGAGCAGTTACAGACGTACGAGATGATGTTGTATGTTATAAATATCAGACCACAGTCATGGGGATCATAAAAGTTTCAATTATGTTAGCATGATAGGGATTTGAGAAGAAGAAAATTTGCAGTGGAAATGAAATAAAGTGTTTGAAAAGAGCTATCATTTTTGAAATTTTAAAGTCAAATATTTTTACACATTGCATCATTAATATCAGGTATAATGGAATACCTCCCTTTCTTTTCTCCAAACAGTGGAAATGCCCTTAGGATGAAATTGTGTTTAAAGAATACAATAAGACTCAGGGCAAGACATTCAAGGCTTAATTTTTTTAAAATAAAATCTTACATCTATTAGACTTCCGAACACATGCAAAGAGAGCTTCTTTTAGCTCTCCTGAAATGATAGTAATCCCCCAAATAAGAGAAAAATTCTTATTTGGACAACACAGTCATTCAATAAGGCATATATATGCTGTGTTCTATTATCTAAAAAATAACTGATACAAAAAGAAAATAAATGAGGGGAGAATGGTTGAATATAAAACGGTGTCAGCAGATTAAAATATTCTCACCTTTCTTCTCTCTTCCTTTTTTATTCTTTCATTCAGTAGAAGTTCACACAGTGACACCTAGTGTAGCTGGCAAGGCTATGACAGCCTGGAAGAGTGAGGGAGATCAGCTGCCTGGCAAATTCCAGTTTTAATTTCAGTTAAAATAAGCCAATTCAGTAAAGCTGAATGCTCACATTTTGTCTCAGACCCCAATGTGCATACATAACCTAATTATCATTTGAATCTATTTAAAAATGTATAATGCTTATAGACCATAATTCCAGCTCAGTTCATTTCCTAACAGTTAGAAATACTGGATCATTAATATCCATAATGAAGTAGAACTGCAATTAAGGGACTCAGTGAAATATCGGCCCCCTCCTTGCCAAGAGGCTTCCAGGATGGGTTCAACAGTCTTGGAGCTACCCTTTCTAAACATTTCGCTGATGTTTCTACCTCTAATGTGACATCTAAAAGACTTCCTCTGGATTCTGTTACAAGAAACCTCCAGAGACCTACAGAAACTGCACATTACTTTCTGTAAAGCATCCTTCTTAAGATATTCTAGTCAAACGATCACCAACTCAAATGACTTCCTATTACAAAACAGTTCAGAAATTCCTTCAGCTAAGTTAGATTAACACATTCTTCCTAACCTTGGTGCTTGCCAAATAGCCACATACAGTTCCTCACACAGAGCAAGTGCTCAATAAAGTTTTCTTGAGTGAATTTCGTTTTGTTCTTTTTCTATTAAGAGCTGCCTCTTTAACTTTTAATGTCTCCCTTTCCCATATGTCAATCTCATCTACAGTTTTCTAAAAATACTGGTTGGAGACTTGATCCAATGGCGAAGGTGTAGCCCCTTCAGAGACAGATGTTCACACCTGCATGCTGAAATTCTGTAGTTAGGCAGGAACATTATTCAGGGTTGCAATATTCCTATGGGTCCAAGATGAGGCAGTCTTCCTGATTCCTACTTGGAGTTTAGCAGGGAATATGGATTGGCTGAGGAAGATTTATTTTAAAAATATCACCACCTACAGCTCCCCAGCACCAGGCTCACAAGAGTTAGACTGCTCTGGAAGATGAAAAGAGCCAAGCTTTGAAAGTTGAAGTATTAAAATCCAGCAGGAGTCACTCAGCCTTAAAATACCAAAAAACAGGACTGTTCAAGAAAGGGAAAGCCATGGGAAAACTGAGGACACTTACCAGGCTGTCACTAAGAGCCAACACCCTTGCAGGAAAGGAGAGTAAATGGAAAACAGTAATGGAACTAAAACCAGTTCACGTTTATACTTCCCAAAACTAAGATGCTTCTGTAAACCAGTGACATTTATGAAAAACTTTCAAAGATACTGAAAATACTTATATTTATCAAAGCATAAAATATTAAGTGAAAAAGAATATGTTATATAGATAGATGGATAGACAGATGATAGAAAGATAGGCAAGGAAGGAAATATACAATGTTAACCAAAGTTATCTCCAAGTAGTGGAATTCCTGGTGATTTTATTTTCTTCTCTCTAATTCTCTGATGTCTACACATTTAAGGCGAGGATATATAACTCTTGAAATTAAAACAAGATGCTGCTATAAAAAGATCAAAAAGCAAATAAAATAAATGGCCAGCTATATTCTAATTTTAAAAATATAAACTTCAGCCCCTCCTCCTCACCCCACTTGCAAACTGGTCCCACTCAGCATGATTGACAAGCAGATGCCAACACCCCTGAGAACCTCTCATCCTCTGTCCCTCTGCTTAAAACATCAGAAAAATAAAAATCTCACAGGGACTGCTCTTCTGTCACTCAATGAAATACATTAAATTAAATGTTAAAAATAATAAATTAATGGGGAAGGAGCATCAAAGGAAAATTTATTAAGCTTATATTGCGTTTTATTAATCATGCTTTGTTAATAATGTAGCCAGTCCTGTGAGGGAGGAAGGAATTAGATAGCAGGCCATTTGGGGAAGGCATCCTTTGAACAAGATGTTTCAAACAATTATGTTCCAAAGACACATTCTCCCTGTGTTTCTGAGAAAGCCTGGAAACCTTGAATCCCTCAATCCTAGACACCACAGAGGCAGAACAGCACAGTGGTTAATACGGACACAGCTCTGGAGTCAGTTCAGCCTGGGTTCTAATTCAAACTGTCACATCCTGGTTGTATAACTTGAGGTAAATTGGCTAACGTCTCTATGCCTCAGTTTCCCCACCTATAAGATGGAACTAATAATGATGCTGTGTGCTCAGATTTGTCTTGTGGTTGAAATGAGTCAACATGTTCTTGGAAGAGTGTCTGACACTGAGTCACTGCTACAAATTATCCTCATGGGCATAATGGAACCAAGGACTCCTGATTAATAAAAGACGGTATGTTAGTCCGTTCTCCTACTGCTAATAAAGACATACCCAAGACTGGATAATTTATAAAGGAAAGAGGTTTAATTGACTCACAGTTCCACATGGCTGGGGAGGTCTCACAATCATGGCGGAAAGTGAGTGAGAAGCAAAGTCACATCTTACATGGCAGCAGGTAAAAGAGCATGTGTAGGGGAACTAAATAAAGATTCTAAAACCATCAGATCTTAGGAGGCTTATTCACTATCATGAGAACAGCACACGAAAAAACCTGACCCCATGATTCAATTACCTCCCATTGGGTGGGACCCATGCACAACAAGTAGGAATTATGGGAGCTACAATTCAAGATGAGATTTGGGTGAGGACACAACCAAGCCATATCATTCTGCCCCTGGTCCCTCCAAAATCTCATGTCCTCACATTTCAGAACACGATCATGCCTTCCTAATAGTCCCCCAAAGTCTTAACTTATTCCAGAACTAACCCAGAAGTCCAAGTCCAAAGTCTCATCTGAGACTAGGCAAATCCCTTCCACCTATGAGCTGGTAAAATCAAAAGCAAATTAGTTACTTCCTAGATACAATGGGGGCACAGGCATTGGATAAATACATACGTTCCAAATGGGAGAAACTGGCCGAAACAAAGGGCTACAGGCCCCATGCAATTCCAAAATCCAGTAAGGCAGTCATTAAACCTTAAAATTCCAAAATGATCTCCTTTGACCAAATGTCTCACATCCAGGGCACACTGATGCAATAGATAGGTTTACATGGTCTTGGGCAGCTCCACCCCTGTGGATTTGCAGGGTACAGCCCCCATCCTGGCTGCTTTCACAGGCTGGCGTTGAGCATCTACACTTTTTCCAGGCACACGGTGCAAGCTGTCAGCACATCTACCATTCTGGGGTCTGGAGGACAGTGGCCCTCCTCTCACAGCTCCACTAGGCAGCATCCCAGTGGGGACTCTGTGGGGACACTTCCACCCACATTTCTCTTCCACACTGCACTAGTAGAGGTTCTCCATGAGGGCTTTACCCCTACAGCACACCTCTGCCTGGACATCCAGACACTTCCATACATCCTCTGAAATCTAGCCAGAGGTGCCCAAACCTCAATTCTTGGCTTCTGTGTACCCATAGGCCCAACATGTGGAAGCTGCCAAGGCTTGGGGTTTGCACCCTGTGAAGCAAAGGCCTGAGCTGTACCTTGGTCCCTTTTGGCCATGGCTGGAGCAGCTGGAACGCGGGGCACCAAGTCCCTAGGCTGCACACAGCAAGTAGGCCCTGCACCTGGCCCATGAAACCATTTTTTCCTCCTAGCCCTCTGGGCCTATGATGGGCGGGGCTGCTCTGAAGACCCCTGACATGCCCCCAGAGACATTTTACCCATTTTCCTGGTGATTAACATTTGGCTCCTCATTACTTAAGCAACTTTCTGCAGCCAGCTTGAATTTCTCTTCAGAAAAGTGTTTTTCTTTTCCACTGCATCATCAGGCTGCAAATTTTCTGAACTTTGATGCTCTGCTTCCCTTTTAAACATAAGTTCTCATTCTAAACCATATTTTTGTGAATACATAAAGCTGAATGTCTTTAACAACACCCAAGTAACCTCTTGAATGCTTTGCTGCATCAGAAATTTCTTCCACCAGATGCCCTATGTCATCTATCTCAAGTTCAAAGTTCCACAAATATCTAGGGCAGGGGCAAAATGCCACCAGTCTCTTTGCTAAAACATAGCAAGAGTCACCTTTGCTCCGGTTCCCAATAAGTTCCTCATCTCCATCCGAGACCATCTCAGCCTGGACTTTATTGTCCATATCACTATCAGCATTTTGGTCAAAACCATTCAACAAGTCTCCAGGAAGTTCCAATCTTTCCCATATTTTCCTGTCTTCTTCTGAGTCCTACAAACTGTTCCAGCCTCTGCCTGTTACCCAGTTCAAAAGTTTCCAGGTGTCTTTACAGGAACACCCCACTCTACTAGTATCAATTTACTATATTAGTCTATTCTGTGTCACTAATAAAGACATACCCAATACTGGTGGAAAATGTGGAGCACGACATTTTCAGGTGTCTTTACACCCCACTCTACCAGTATCAATTTACCATATTAGTCCGTTCTCATGCTGCTAAAAATACCCAAGATTGGGTAATTTATAAAGAAAAGAAGTTTAATTTACAGTTCTACATGGCTGGGGAGGCCTCACACTCATGGTGGAAGACAAAGGAAGAGCAAAGGGACATCTTACATGGTGGTAGGCAAGAGAGCATGTGTAGGGGAACCGCCCTTTATAAAACCATCAGTTCTTGTGAGATTTATTCACTATCATGAGAACAGCACAGGAAAAACCTGCCCCCATGATTCAATTACCTCCCACTGGGTCCCTCCCATAACAAGTAGGAATTATGGGAGCTACAATTCAAGATGAGATTTGAGTGGGGACACAGCCAAACCATATCAGACGGTTTCCCTTTATTTAGGCATGTATCATCCAAATAATGAACTTTCCCTGTTATTCTCTATTAGTCACTTTTTTTTTTTTTTTTTTTTGGAGACGGAGTCTGGCTCTGTCGTGGCCCAGGCTGGAGCACAGTGGCCGGATCTCAGCTCACTGCAAGCTCCACCTCCCGGCTTTACGCCATTCTCCTGCCTCAGCCTCCCGGGCAGCTGGGACTACAGGCGCCCGCCACCTCGCCCGGCTAGTTTTTTGTATTTTTTTAGTAGAGACGGGGTTTCACCGTGTTAGCCAGGATGGTCTCGATCTCTTGACCCCGTGATCCACCTGTCTCGGCCTCCCAAAGTGCTGGGATTACAGGTTTGAGCCACCATGCCCGGCCTCTATTATTCACTTTAGGGAAGTTCAGTGACTTTAGCACATTTATCAGAGAGAAGAAATTCGGAAGTCACGGGTTCTAGTGCCATACAGTGCAGTGATTACTGTCATTGTCATATAAGTGACAGAATCACCACTTAACTGTGCCTCAGTTTCCTCATCTCAAGAGTGAATAGAATATAGTCACCTGCCCCCCCAATCTCATAATGTTGTCAACAGTAGCAAATGAGAAACGTTTGGAAAAAGTACAAAGTATTATATGATACAAGTGATTTGAAGTAGACCAATAATTAAAATATGAGGATAAAACTCAAATTTGTCCTTCCTACTCTTGGGAAATACCCCTAAAAATGGTTAAACTCTAAACTATATCTGGATTTCTTTACTCCATGCTCTCCTAGGCCACTTTTGCTATTGATAATTCCAAGATGAATACACCTGCTTCAATGAAAGAAAGATATGAGATATAAAATGTCTCATTAAAAAGTTTTATATAGGCTCCATGTTGATTTTTTATGTTGATTACATTTTGAATTGATAACATATTGCACATATTGAGTTAAGTCAAACATATGATGTAAATTAATTTGATGTGTTCCTTTTTACTTAGGGGCTTATTAATTTTATATGCTTCTTTTTAAACATAACTAATAGAAAATTTTGAATTATGTGCTTCAATGCCTTAGACCTGTGCTGTCCAATATGGCAGCCACTAGAAACATGTGGCCACTGAGCATTTGAAATATGACCTGCCCAAATTGAGATGTGCTGTATGTGTAAAACACACACCAGACTTTGAAAACAGTATGAAAGAAAGATATTGTCTCATTAAAAAGTTTTATATAGGCTTCGTGTTGGATTTTTTTTACTGTTGATTGCATGTTGTACTGATTACATGTTGGATATATTGGGTTAAATCAAATGTATGATTTAAATTAATTTGATGTACTTCTTTTTACTTAAGTACCTATTAACTTGACATGTTTCTTTCTTAACATGGTTAATAGAAAATTTTAAATTAGATATTTGTCTCACACTATATTTCAGGCATTGCTGCTTTAGACCATAATAAATCTACTTTTAAGAAGGACTTGGAAACACGGTCTCTCTAAATGAAGTACCTGGAGGTATGTGAGATGGGAAACAGTAGGTTCCTTGCACTTACATTTTTCTATATTTTCCCATTGCTACAAATTGCCTCAGCCAACATTAAAGCAGACCAGTAAGGTAAATAAAAATTCTGGCTGACCAAAAAGAAACATTACATTATATGACCTTTGTATACAAAGAGTTGCTGGGAAAGAACCACAACTGGAAAAATGAGAGTATACTTGTGGTTCTAGTTTATTTTCAATGGGAGCCTAAATAAGACAGCAAAAAACCCCCAGATGAGTCCAATTTTTGCCTCAACTGCTGAAAATCCTGCTTGAACAAACACAGGAGATTATTTGAACAAGACATTCATAGGCTTCTGAGAGATATCTGCTTCATACAACAGAATAAGAAAAATACATGCCACGTTTCAGTACTAAAAGAACACTTTGGAAAGAGGAGACAGAGAGTGGCAGGAGAGTCCTTTTCTTACTTTACTCTCTACCTGCACCATCTTTTCTGAGGTTTCGAACCACGAGTAAACAGAAAATAAAAATAAATTGGCATTAGTCAACCAAGATCCTATGGCCAAATAGCCAGCCATTTCTCAATTTATGGTTACAGTTTATGTTTTGTGCTGAGCCACCTAAGTTCAAGGCATGACCAATAAATAAGCTGGGGAGGCCTTGGCTACTTGCAGTGGATGCATTTGATGCCATCTGCATGATACATTGATGAGAAGAAGAGAAAATGCTTCATTACAATATGAACCTGTTTTATAGTATTTAATGTTCTGTTGGTTTCCATAAAAGCAGCAGGGGGACCTAGAATTAGTAATGAATGTTGATTTTTGAATATTGGAGGTTTGAAGGGAAGAATTTAACAATTAAATGAGAAGGAAATATCATTTTTTACTCCAGCATAGACCTAGTCTGAACAGAAAACATAATGCACACAGAGCAATTATAAATATAAATTCAGTGTATTTGAATTTCAGTGTGTTTTAAATGTTCACTCTTGACAGCCACTTTTTAAATATTTATCAAGGCAACATCTTTCTTGCTCATAATGAAACAGGCAATAAAATTTGAATAGAATTTAATTATACCTTCAAATATTTAGAATGCAAACAAAAATAAGTGACTGTTGAGAAATACATCCAGCCTGAAAACACTGAGGATAAAAGTTTTAAGAGTATCTTTAGAAGAAAATCCAAATGAAGTTTCTTTCAATACTCTTCTACTTTAAATTCTTAGGTTTCCATGAAAAGCAGATGAAAATAAATGGCAAATACTAGAGTACACAGGATGCCAATGTTATAGAACTGGTGAGGGGATCGTTAAAGGAAAAAGGCTATGGGAAAAGTCTGAATTTGATAAGCTCTTCAGCAAGTTGAGCCAGTCTGTTTGTGAGTTTGCCACAATTTTTCTGAGAGTTTGCCTGCTCAGGATGCATGCGGGAATAGTAAATAGATTTCTTCACAGAGGCTGTCTAAAGCTCTGTGTTGAGAAGGACTCTGAGGTCATGTCTGAGCTCAGACTCAGCAGGGAGGTGCCATTGACTAGTGATGTCTGCCTATGAGTGGGAATGGCTATCTTTGTGCGTGTCTTTGCTCTTCCCGTGATGGAAAGTATAGCTGTGGACACACTCCTTCCTATCATTCTGCTCAGGGGTCAGCTCACTCAAAAGATGTCATCTCACAAGTTATCAGTTGCAGTCAGACTGCTGTACTCAGAACAGTGTAGCAGACGTTACTTCCTGGGCTCACCCTTCTCTATGCCTTGAACCATCTCTTCTTCACATTTGGGGTACTTGTAATTGTTCTTTATTACCCTCTTTTAAAGGCATATTAACCCCTTCCTTCCACCTATAACACAAAGGTTTCCTTCTTCAACATGTGAAAATTTCTCTGCTGTGCCTAAACTATGAATGACAGAAATTCTGCAAAAGCAAAGATTTTCATAAAAAAACAAAAAGTCTCATTTACCATGAAAAGGAGTCCTATAATGTTCTCTCCTCAAATTATTCAGGATTAATATTTTTTGGAATTAATTAATGCCAACCCTGCCCTTTAGCTCATTGCCATCTGCCACAAGTCATCTCCCAGGCAGAAAGGTCACAATGCTGAGCTTTACGAAGGCACCAGGGAACAAACTAAATCCAGGATTCCCTCCTTGATGTCGTTCACCTCTCTTGCACCAGCACCAGCCGGCATCAACCATCGCTGTCAATGTCAGACAGTCGTGTATCATCAATTAGAGATGGCAAATGCTCAACAACTTCTGAGCTTGGCTTACAAAGAAAAGCGTCCAGATGCTTGTGCCCATTTGGCAAAAAGTTACTAAAATCTCTATGAAGGAAAGCACATTTTTTTGCAAAAAATGGTATCTGTTAATGTGCAGAGCAAAATAATAGGTTGAAAGATCATTAATTATCAGCAATTCCATATGGTTTGAACTACCAGAGTTTAGACATTCATCTGCACCAGAACTGATATTTCCTTAACTAGGACATGAACCATGAGTTTGAAACTTGAGACATGTGTACCAGGATAACTGAATATTTCAGAAACATTTCACACTGTCAACTTCCTTATGAAAGGAAATATATGTGTAAATCATATATTTCTATTCTTGTATTGCCTTTTGGCATCCATTTATTGAATACCTATATCAAAGTCTGCCACGGGCATTCCATGTAACCCATATTCTGGTAAAACAGACAGACTTGCAACGAGGGTTATAAGAGAGGAAAACTGGGTTCATGGGTAACAACATATCAGAGGTCTGCCCAGCTATACTGGAGGGGTCCAGGCAGACTTTTGGATAGGATGGCATCTTGGATGTGTAGAGACAGTCAGACAGAAGTTCAAGGGTCTGTGGAATGAGGAAAGAGGATGGTGAAGACAGAATCAACTTCTAGGTAGTCCTGGTTCCAAAAATGTTTGGCATAAAAAATTTCCACGTGCGCCATCCCTGGCATGCTCCTGCTATTCTGATTTATTGTAATGCTGTCTTTTTCAACATTAACTAAGGTCAGTAGTTGCAATGAATAAATAGCAATATTAAAATATCATCGGGAAAGATTCATCATATTCAGCTTCTAATTGAGGAAGGAAAACATCTTAAAGTTTCATAGATATTTCTATTTAGTCTTGGAACAAATGTCATAGGAATTGATTAGATACATCTTGAGGGGCTCAATCTTAATTCCTTATAGTTTCATGCACATTTTTCCCAATCTGTGGTCACTTAGAACAGTATAAAACAGATCTAAAATCCACGTTAGGAAAGAAAAAGATATGCAAGTCGTGAGGTTCAATCCTGCAATAACCTTCTTGGGGAGATTGTCATTTAAGATTGCCCAAGGTGGCGTTTGATTCTCACAGCATGCAAAGTCCACACTCTTGCTAATTTAGATGCAGGCTCAGTCCTCATTCTACCTTACAACAGCATTAAGGGAGTTGTCTTCTCTGACTGAGAAAGACCACTGGAGTCTGAGTAAGAAAAGCAAACGGTGTCCTCCTCAGAGAAGACACCAAATGCTTAGATCTTTCATGTTGAATTACACTTGTTGCCCTGAGATGTGTGTTGCTGACATTAACCACCCAACCTGCAACTCTAAAAGCCTCCCCACTCAGAATCCACTGCGAGCACTGAGCTGCTGCAATCCAGGAAGAACATCAAATACTGTTTTCTACATCTCATTATCAAAGCAAAAGCTAAAGAGTAACTGCCCAATTCAGCTTATATATATTCAATTCAGCAAGCTACATTCCATGATTTTTTTAAAAAAATGCACACATACATACAAAGAAGGGTGCAAATTATAAGTGCACTGTGAACTAGTCCTGTGGAACCAGCACCTAGAACCAGAAACAGAACATTATCCTAGAATGTTCTGTCCTGACTCCTAATGCCAGGGATTTGTTTTAACTCAAATTAGGATACCTTTAAAAGTCCCAGTCGTTATGCTGGGAAAACAGGCCTACAGCAAAACTTTGTGGTAAACCCAGATTGATGCTATCCTACATACTAGTCACTTTCATCTGTTTCCCAAGACACTTCACGCTAACCCCCATTCCGACACTGACCACGTTCTGCATAGTTGTTAAATTTGCAACAAACTGCCTGCTACTAGAGGTCAGTGTCAAGTCTGAGTCTTCATGCTTTTCTCCCAGTAATGCAGGGTAACTGTCTTAGGCTGCCAGGGGCTAGATGAAAGATCCAATGATCCTACTGGCCAACATTTATGTTTGCAAATTTCACATCCCTCATTTTCAGGCTGGGCAGAGAGTGCACCCCCCTAGTCTCTATCCTGGTTTGATGATGAGATTCTCTGAGGAAGGTTTTGCCTGAGGAAAGTCTCCCAACAGTCAAGAGTCTGTGCGGCCCCTTCCCACAGTCAAATCGTCACATGACCTGCAGCTTTCAGCTAGTCCTGCTAGTTCTCATGCACATTTCCCCCACCCTTCTGCTTCTGTGCAGGGAGGGAGGCACATGTGCATACATGTATGTTTTATTCTGCTTCATTTTGCTGCCACTGGTCTATGTTAAAACAAAAGTATTCCTTCCCAACTCCACCCCCTCCATTCCTTGTACTCACCATTTGACCCACAGGCAAATGAAGCCATTCAAATATTTGTTCATCATGTCATCTGTTCCCATCCGACCTTGCAATTCCTGTCATGCCCTGCATGTCAGTTTAAAGCATAACGTCATTAATACCTCCAGTGCACTAATGGATGCTTCACACATGAGCGCATTAATGAAATGTGTTATTGTTTTCCCTCACAGGACATTAACAATCTACCTCACGCTGTGTCTCCGAGGCCCCGCGGAGCTGCTGAAAACCACTAGCTATCAAATGAACCCTCAGTTCCGCCTCAGTAACTTTAAGTTCAAGTTTATCACTGAAGCGTCAGTCATGTGAGAAGAAGATACAAGCCTCTGAGGGCTTTGGGGCCCAGCTTCAATTACCATAAAGAGTAACAGGAGGCAAGAGCTGCAGGAAGGGGGAGAGGGAGAGCACAGCATTGAAACAAAACCCTGTCAAGATGAAATAGGAAAGATCTGGGTGTCACCTGGATGATTTGTTTCTTGTTTCTCCCTTCGTCTAGGCGCTGATGGTTTGAATAATGAAGACGGTATTGGTTTTCTTCTCAAGTACACCAGCACAGGAGGTCTGCTTGTCTGATGGCACAGCTGACATATTAAGAGGGATTAAAGTTTCTGTACACAGGCAATGTTTAAATTAGCTTCCTTAAGCCCCAAAGAAATCTTTCCAGCTGATTTGCAAAATGAACCCCAGCACGGCCTTGCAGCCACCCTGCACAGGTTGCCTAAACAGAGCCGTGGTTCTCTGTTTGGCCAGCTGTTTTGCAAAATCAGAAGAAAAAGGGAAAGGTAATTCCTTTTCGACGTTGCCTCAGCCAGTATTTCGTCTGTAATTAAAACTGAAAGCTTTCCCCAACAGGTTCTCAGAGGCTCTCCCGGAGAAACAGATTTCTCTTTTCCTGTGTAATTAAGCACAAATTGTAAGGTGCTTGGCTTTACAGCCGAGGAGCAATGAATGGTCAAAGGTGTTCCATCCAAGGCTTGGGGAAGCTTTTGTGTTTGGTTAGCTGTTAGGAAATGCTAATTGCTTTTTCTCTTGCCATTAGGCACTAATCCCTACTGTGATGAAAATTTTTCACAGGTTGCGGCCAGAAAGGTGAAGGGAGATGTACAACAGAAATGCCGCAAACAAAATCACCTGTACCAGTGAATTGTAGCATCGCCAGGAGGGTGATTGTTTGCTCAGCATTTGTGCCCAGAATACACCCGGCAATTCCTTTTATTCACGTCTCAGAGAGCAGGCTTAAGAGTAGCTACTAATGTGTGCCTGAGTGTTTCAGGTCACTAAGCCTATACCCTAAACATAAGCTTCCAATCACAATTAAGCATCTAATCAAAAACTCCTGGCTTGGGAACAAAAGTCAGAGCTTAACTCTATCGTTGGCTGCTGATGGCAAGAAGACCTTTGCTGCCTGCCTGTAGAAGCCACGGGCCCCAAATCGGCTCCTCTAAAGAGGACAAAACCCATTGCAATCTCCCCAACCTCTGTGACACAGCCTTCCTGAACAGCTCAGTGAGGCTGCTCCTTAAAGGGTGGCATTTCACTTCTCACAAACACAAGGAAGTCAAATGGGGCTGGAGATACATTGCCCTTGAACACCTCTGCCTGGGCAAGTTTCATCCCAGAAATGTCCCTTACTTTGGAAAGAAACAGGTGGCTGGAATTGTAACCACAAATGATAATTATTCTTCCATTTTCTTTTTGCCCTGTGGCAAAGAAACTCTGGGGTGGCCCAGTGATTCTTGCCCCGCTGGTGTTCACAGCCTGTATAATCCTCCCCTCCCTTTGGGTGTGGTAGGACCTATGACTTTTTCTAAACAATCAAGCGTGGCAAAGGTGAAGGGGTTTTGCAGGTGTAAATCCCAAAGCAGTTGATTTTGAGTAAATCAAAACTGAGATCATCCTGGATGGCCCTGGCTTAGTCAAGTGAGAGCTCTGAAAAGAAGGACTGAGCCCTGTATGGTCAGAGATTCTCCTGGCTGACTGGAGGAAGGGCAGCCATGTGGAAGAGGCCACATGGTGAGGAGCTGAGGTGGCCTCCGACTGACAGCCAGCAGAAAGCTGGGGCCCTTGATCATGCAGAGGCGAAGAAATGAATCTGTCAACAACCTGAATAAATTTGGAAGCAGATTCTTCCCTAGCCCAGTGTCCTGATGAAAATGCTGTCTGGTGACTTGTTTATTGAAGCCTGGTGAGACCCTGAGTAGGGGACCCGGTTAAGCCATTCCTGGACTCCTGAACCGTGGAACCTGTGCGATAACAACAACCTGGGTTGTTGTATGCCACTGTGTCTGCAATAATTTGTTACAAAGCAGTAAGTTATACAATCCCTAAGCATTCAGATCCTCTATTTTGAAGTTAATGGTGATTCAGTTATGTTGCAGCCATGATCCTCACCAATGGTATATTTGAATCATCAACCAATGAATCTGGCTCATCAGTGCCTTGCCCCTGGAGTCCATGGTGGACATTTTTCTAGATAACTGGCTGAGATGTTCTGTCAATCATTTTATGTTTCTTCTCAACCTTGTCTTTTTCGTCACCGTGGCAGCCCTTGTAACACAGAAAGATGTTAAAGTGAGTAGAAAGCTACACTAAACAGCTGTTAAGTTCTATGCTCAACATACATGTTAGAAAGATATATTATTTTTTCATCAGGCTAAGTGTTGCTTAAAAATGTAAGTAAAGCCGGGCAAGATGGCTCACGCCTGTAATCCTAGGGCTTTGGGAGGCCAAGGCGGGTGGATCACCAGAGGTCAGGTTTTTGAGACCAGCCTGGCCAACATGGTGAAACCCCATCTCTACTATAAATACAAACATTAGTCCGGCAGGGTGGTATACGTATGTAATCCCAGTTACTCGGGAGGCTGAGACAGGAGAATCACTTGAACCCAGGAGGCGGATGTTGCAGTGAGCCGAGGTTGTACCACTGCACTCCAGCCTGGGTGACAGACAAGACTTTGTCTTTAAAGAAAAAAATGAATGTAGAAATAAAGAGAAAATAATATTTCATTCCTGTTTGTCTCAAGCTTCAGTCTCATGCAGTCTTCAGGTTAGAAACTTCCAGAAAACTTTCAAAGTTCTCAAGAAATATGTCTTGCATTTCAGCTCCTTTTAGAAAGCAACTGCTGTACACCAACAGGATTTTGGAGGTTTTGTTTCCCCCCCCCCCCACTAAATTTGACAAACTGAATCTAAAAAGGATATGGAAGAGCAAGCCAAGAAAGGCCAGGATACTTTTGAAAACTTCAAGCACCAAATATCAAAAACTGTTATAATGTTACACTATTTCAGACAGTGCGATATTAGCACACTGATTAAAAAAATAGTAAACCAACAGAATAAAAAGGGACGCCCAAAACAGACCCACTCCTGTACGGAAATATGCTATATAGAAGGCGTGACATTACACATCAGAGGGAAACAATGTTCTTTGCATTAAATGGTGCCCCATAAGAGCTTCCCGGTATGTTTTCTTGGGAAGGGTCAGGTAATTAAATTCCCAAATGAAAGTTTCTTTAGTTTTGTTTAACTAAAAATGGAAAGAAGAGAAAAACAGAGGTAAATAAAACTACAAGCCAGTATTTTTAAACTATAACAAAATAAATAGTTACATAGTGTCAGTTGATTGTGTTTTGCAATCATTTCTTTTTTTTTTTTTTTTTTTTGAGACAGAGTCTGGCTCTGTCACCCAGGCTAGAGTGTGCAGTGGCGTGATCTCGGCTCACTGTAAGCTCCGCCTCC
>NW_012117877.1:40659-53533 GCF_000951035.1 Colobus angolensis palliatus | reverse complement strand
GTGTTAGCCAGTGTGGTCTCAATCTCCTGACCTTGTGATCTGCCCACCTTGGCCTCCCAAAGTGCTGGGATTACAGGCATGAGCCACCGTGCCCAGCCCTGCAATCATGTATTTGTCATTTTTAAATATAGCCAAATAGGACTGACTGAGGTTTTTAAAAAATATATTAAACACTGCCAATGATTTAGCTTTTGTACATCTATCCTTAATTTGTGATTGAGAGAGGTGGTTCATTATAAAATTATTTTAACATGCCTTTCAACTAACAAAAGCCAAATGTAAGAGGCTATGGTGTTTGGGATGTATTTCAAAGTGATAAGAGTGGAGAGATTGAATGGAGGTATGAAGGAAACACAACTGATCACGAATTGACAAGGGCTGAATCAAGATAATGGACATTTAGGGGGTTATTATACCATTCTCTCGCTTTGGTATGTGTTTGAAACTTACCATAATAAATTAGCCCAGCGTGGTTGCAGGTGCCTGTAATCCCAGCTACTCAGGAGGCTGAGGCAGGAGAATCGCTTGAACCCAGGAGGCAGAGGTTGCAGTGAGCCGAGATGGTGCCATTACACTCCAGCCTGGGCGACAAGAGTGAAACACCATCTCAAAAAAAGAAAGTTTTTTCTTTTAAAGGAAAATATAGCTAAGCTTTTGATAAACTACAATGTTTGGTTCAAATGTCTCTGCAAGCATCTCAAGTAAGAAAGTAGTTATACAAAACTTGTGTGCTATTACTTTCAAAAAACATACATGCATGCATATATATTTATGTATACATTAAATAGGTAGGCACTTTATATATGCATATATATAAAACATATTTGGAGCGGACAAATCTGTACCCCCACACCTTCATGTTACAGCTGGAGAGTCAAGAGTGGGGGAGATTACAAAGTATGTTGATCAGTTAGGGTGGGGCAGAAACAAATCACAATGGTGGAATGTCACCAGTTAAGGCTATTTTCACTTATTTTGTGGATCTTCAGTTGCTTCAGGCCATCTGGATGTATATGTGCAGGTCACAGGGGATATGATGGCTTAGCTTGGGCTCAGAGGCCTGACATCCCTCTCTTCTTATGTTAAAAAGGAAAGCAAAACAAAATAGTGGTGAAGTGTTGTAGTGGTGAAAAATTTGGGGGTGATATGGAGAGATAATGGGCAATGTTTCTCAGGGCTGCTTCAAGCAGGATTGGGGCAGCGTGAAAACCTGCAGTGGGAGAGATTCAACTGAAGAAAGATTTTGGGGTAAGGGATGATATTGTGGGATTGTTAGTAGGAGGATTTGTCGCATAGAATTATTGGTGATGGCCTGGATGTGGTTTTGTATGAATTGAGAAACTAAATGAAACTAAACACAAGGTCTGAATAAGAGAAGGAGAAAAACAGGTATTAAAGGACTAAGAATTAGGAGGACCCAGGACATCCAATTAGAGAGTGCCCAAGGGGGTTCAGCATAATTACTTGCTTGATTGGTGAGTTTTTGTGATTTCTCATTGATGGTTATCCTGTTTCTCTCTCCGGGTCCACTCTCCATCCCTCTGGTGACCTGCATGGATGCAGTCTACTGTGATCTGGACAATAGAGAGCACCAGAGAGGAGATTTGAAGGAGAAAAGAGGAGAGTGGGGTCATGGCATTTGTTTTCTGGTTCTCTCTCTGCGAGACAGCCTGAATATGGGCCTGCCATGTCCCTCCACTAGAAAGCCAGTGTACCTCTCAAGGAGGTCAATTTTATAAGATATTCTTCTTCAAGGTTTCAGAAATTGATTGTTCTCTGTCTCCCTTCAGACTCAGAAGTTGTGTCAGCTCAGCTGTTACTACCCCCAGATTCCTATACAATCCCTTGTGGGGAGGTTATGCTCACACCTTTGTAAATAGTTTTGAGTGCCTTCTGCTTTCTACTAGGATTCTAATTCACCATCCTCTTCATTAAACAATAAAAGACACATAGGTATTAGGAATAGCTATAAGGAGATTATTTTACTCTCTCTGTACATATAAATACTTCTGATGCTGCAGTTCCATCTGAGGTGAAATCTATACTTAACATAGCATATATAGGCAGAAAAGACAAGAGAGATATGGAATTGGGGTTATCAGTTGGCTAGTGGTCCACAAACCAGCTCCCCTTTGCTAAGAGACATGGAGGAAGCTTAGAGAACAGTACTTTCTCTGAAAGGCCCAAATTTTGAGATTAGCTCAGTTCCACACATCCAAAGCTAGACTCAGTGCAATATCACTATTATACAGCATATCAAACATTGCATTACAATTACCTGAGTACATGTACTTGTCTCTTCCACCAGGCTGTGAGCAATTCAAGAAAAGAGCTCTGTTTTATTCAACCTTATATCTCTACTGTCTAGCGTATGGGTTGTCACATACCAGACACACAAGGAATGCAGTTGAATTAATAAATGCCTGCTTGAATAAACAAATACCAGTGGGTCCAGTATATTCTATAGCAGGGACTCTAAACCGAGAGCCTCTCACCTTCTAGTTACCATCTGGCTTCCAAAAGCAGCGCTGGATCCACATATGACCTTGGTACCCTCGAAAAAGAGTCTTTCTCATCTGAATCGCTCCCATCTGCCTGGCTACAACCAACATACGGTCTTGAAGCTGAGACACACCTTCATTTGTTAAGGGGGGAGTGGGGGAGCAGATGGTAAATTAAGGTACTAATGCTCATTAATTCCTAATGGAGGCTTCCTCATGGATGTAATTAGAACGAAAGGAAGGAAGAGCCAAAGGAGGAGTGTTTGGGAAATAAAGTAGGCAGCTGGAAGAGCTTTATGAAAGGTATAAACCCTCAGGGAGCTTTCCATTAGAGAGGATAATAACATCCGCACTTCACAATTGCATCTTTCTTTACAATCATCAAAACATTTCTACACACAGTATTCCAGTGGAGCCTCAGAAAATAATTGTGATATATGGAGGAGAGGTCTTTTTTTCTTTCATTTTTGCAATGATAAAATCACTACATGACTGTAGTTGGAGAATAAAGAACAAGTGCCAGTCCACCTGGGTGATCTACCACACACCACATTGTCCTTTCTGCTATTCCCGTTACAAATCAATCAAAGTCCCTCCCACGGCCTTCTATTCCTGATTGGCAAGTGGGGCATAGAGGTTCTTACGAGCCTAGGGTTTTTATTTCCTTATGTCCTCATGGAAAAGTGTGAGCTGGAAAGAAGGGAACTCTTCCCATAAGGCCTGGTTAATGTCATTCTATTTCTTTCCACTGCTCTCAACACAAAATAAATGTATTCACATATATAGTTCCATAGAAATTGAGAATTAAGTATTGTACTTTGATCTTCTAAGAAGTGTGCAGCATAAATCTGAGATATCAGCATTAAATGTGGAGACTTCATTATTAAGGACTTGCTAGTAAGCCTGGGTATTCATATGCAATGTCGATCTATCCAAAAAGAAGTAAATTACTTGAAAAGTGACTGCATTAAAGTAAACTTACTCCTTGAAGCCTTCCTCCTCTTTCAAAGGCATATAGCTGACCTAGTTCAGAAGTGAGTGGAAAAATTTCGAGTAAGGAGGATGTTCTGTTTAACCAGCATCAGTTGCTTGTAGCTATCTACCTCTCAGTATCTTTTTCCCCCAAGGAAGCATTCAGCTAACATTTTTATTGGACTCATGCCCAGATGTGCTCCATTAATTCATGCAACTACCTCTGTTGGAATGCTCCAGGCATTATCATCCATGAATCCATAGAGCACAAATATATTTCTAGAAATATTGTCATTTGCATTATATATGATACTAGAGTACCTTCATAAATAATACCTTCGAAGTGAACCAGAGAGTATTGGATGTCTCTTGCTATTTTAGTCACCTTAATTTCACCATATGCATTGTCTTTTACTTACATAGGTAATGTAACAAAATTGATCTTAGCAAACGGAGTTTTTCTGTTTCATCAACATCATCATAGGGCATTTTTGATGATGTGTGAAATTTAAATCTGTACTGAGTGTCTTTCTAATCTGTGAGTTTCATTGTTTCAAACTTGTCTTCCAACTGTGCCTTCCTGGCATCTATTAAGGCTATGACAGAGGCTTTTGGACTGCAGTTTATTTCTGGTAAGAGTCAAAAAAAAAAAAAAAAACTCATACTAAATGTAGCATGAAACCTGTTCATTTTTAGATGTTTGGTATAGAAATATAGAGTACTTAATTATGAAATTAGTTACCTTTTCCTTAAAAAATTATCAGTACCCCAGCATGATAATAAGAAAATTATTTCTTAGAATACTACTTGATTTCAAACCAATTATAAAGTGAGCACTGTTTTCTACACAAAATTTCCAGGAAATCTTTTAGTAGAAATACATGTTTCAGAGAAGGAGTTTGAATGAATGAAGAGTTATTCTTAGAAAGAAAAGAAATACTTTGATCTACTGTACTATTTTCGAAAGGAAAATAGAACCATGAGGCGTATATTATGATATCCTGGACTGAAGATGGTCTGGGACACAGAAAATCACTATTATCTGTGAAACCATGAGCAAGACTCCTTTCTCTGTTGCCTGCAGACAGAAAGCAACAATGTTACTCAGCTATTCATATTTACTTATGGCCCAGATACTGGAACTGATTCCTGCTCTCTGTGAAGGAAAGGTGATCCATGAATAAATATCACTCTGGTCATTATCATCGGCACACACAGATAACAGATGGCTTCCAATGAAATAGCATAAGAAGCAATATGGATCTGTAGAAAGAAAATGTGTCTTAAAGCACGATTAGGGGTAGAAGATTAACCATGGATAAATATCCCTGTAGCCTTGAAAAACTTGCCCAGTCCTAAGATGATGAAAACTCTTACAAACAAATATGAAGCTTTCCATGAGACTTCGAGAACCTTGAAACCTCAGAATGTATTTGGGCCGTCCTCTTCTCTTCAAAGGTTAGACTGACACAATCTTGGAAACAGAAGCATGAAGACTACTCTTAGAGATTTTCAGGGAAGAGGAATTTAAGTTTCCTGAGTTAATCATGTTGCTTCTATCTAATTTATTTTGCACGGCCACATTTGTCATGCTGAAAATTCAGTCCATGTCCACCTGTTTTTCTTTTAGCAATAGTGCATTTATTCACTCAATAATTATTTATTCAGTCCCTCTTATATGACAGGCACTGTCTTGGGAGCTGGGATTTAACAAAGAGCAAGAGGCAAAAATTCCTCCACTCATGGTGGAGGAATTCTCGCAATAAACTGTTTATTATTACTCTAGCAATAAACTGTTAAATTCTTAGTAACATCCTTATTTCTTGTAAAAAAAGAAAAATGGGTCAGCTTCTTTGATCAAAGCTGGTTTTGTTTAAATTTAATTCCTTTTCCAAAAAAAAAATCAGCTACATGAAAATCAACATTAGTTTTATTCTCACAATTTGACAGCATTATTGGCTGGTTCTTTTATACCATTTTTCATTCCCATGTTCCCTGGAAATGTGCCTTAAACTGAGGATCAGTTTTTGTCCATCCTGAGAGGATACCCTGTTCAACCACATATGCATCCTTGGAGGGGCACACCTGGAGTGTGGAGGAAGAAGGGGACCTAGCCAGCCACGTTGCCCAATCAACCCTGGAAAACAACAGAATTGTCCTTACATCATGTTTCCTAGGAAGGAAATAGAGACCAGTCCTGCTAATTTTTCTTTTTTTGGTCATTGTTGCTGTTGTTATTATTGTTGTTGAGATGGAGTCTCCCTCTGCTGCCCAGGCTGGAGTGCAGTGGCGCCATCTCAGCTCACTGCAACCTCCACCTCCTGAGTTCAAGCGATTCTCCTGCCTCAGCCTCCCAAGTAGCTGGGATTACAGGCATGTGCCACCATGTCTGGCTAGTTTTGTATCTTTAGGAGAGATGGGGTTTCACCATGTTGGCCAGGCTGGTCTCAAACTCCTGACCTCAGGTGATCCACCTGCCTCAGCCTCCCAAAGTGCCGGGATTACAGGCGTGACCTACGGCACCCTGCCACTCCTGCTTATTTTTAACCACTGCCACCACCACCACTGTGCTTTTGCTTCCTAGTCATTAGAACATTTAGTCTTCACAGCAGTCCCATGGGGAACAGATGAGTAAGCTGTAGCTGAAACAGAGTAAGTGGCTCGTCTACACTAACAGCTCTAGCAAATGATGATGCAAGAATTCTCATTTGGGTCTGTCTGATTCCAGCTGTCCTCTTCTTACAAAAAGCATCTAATCTTATTTATCTAACAAAATCATAGAAAGGATTATTAAACATAAGCCATCATTATTTCATATACCACAGAATGTCATAATCTAAGATAAAGAGCATATAGATTTTGAATATCACCTGGGCATTTTCAGTTCCTTCTCTGAGTCTTACCTTTTGTAATAAAAGCATTTTTTTTGGTCCTCAAATATACATTCCTGCAAGAGGCAGACCTTCCCACTCATGCCTGTATTAATTAAAAGTTAAAAGAAAGAAATATTCAGTGCAAATATCTAGTTATATACTTTGGAGAAAGGAGCTTCAGCTGCTTCCACTTCGGAAAGACAGAGAAATAGCAGACAGGAAAGAAGTTCACTTTAGTTTGTTCCAGGAAGAACAAAGACTCATATCTCCTGCGAGTGAAGAAAGAATCAGACCTTTTCAGTATATTTAATTTTAATTAACTATGAAAATGTTTTCACAATGCAACTATGTAAAACTAGCTAGGAGTAATTGAGCTAAAGAAGGTCAAAACTGATTACAATCAAGATACGATTGTTATTGCACATATTTTTGATTTGTGGGAGCTATCTTTTTCTCCATGTTCTTTTCCTTATTAAACTTAGAATTTGATGATTCATAAGTGGGAGTTTGGTAAAAGAACAGGTTAATTTGACATTATTTGGATAATAAAGCATATTCTTTGCAAAAATGTAAACTCCTGAAGCCTTAGTCTTCCAATTTCCCTTCTCCCATCCTAGTACAAAGCTGCCTCTGTCTAGTACTGAGCCCCAGAAATACTGCCTTGTTCTATAGAACAAAACAAAGCACAAATCATCTAGTGGCAGCAATTTGAGTGAGGACCTTGACTAGGGGACAAAAAAATGCCATTTAACCCCAAAATGATAGGACCTCATGCTCTAAACCACTCATTCAATACCATCAGTCCCTGAGTAATATTGTCTTTTCATGTAAAGTTCCATAAAAACTTCCTGAACATTTCCACATGCAAAGCACTTGTACTAGATATTTAAGAACAAGGAACTGAATAGATAACCAGGCTCTCTTCTCTGTAATCTGTCACAAAAGAAAAAGATATATGCAAATAATCCTGACATAAAGTAGTAAATTCTGGGATAGAGAGAAAAACAGTACATTGTGAAGAGTAATCCTAACTGGATATTATTATCTTTTATACTTTCTGCTTTTCATTGTAAACTCTTGGACACCAGAAATTTATCTATTATCCAGAATCTTTGCATGCAATGAGTGCATGCAATGAGTGTTTTAGTCAGTCGTCTTTTTTAGTAAGGGGCAGAAATTCAACTTCCATTAGGTTAAAAAATATTGTCTTGTATATTCTTAAGGCTAGGAGTAGCCTGATATCAGCTTCAGGCAAGTTGAATCAGGTTCTCTAAGGAAGACAGAAGAATTTCTCTCCCCATCCCCTGTCTCTGGTTTTCTCTGTATTCTCCAAAGACTTTCTGACAGTATGATTAAAGGTGGCCCCAGAAATATTGCACTTGGTTAGTAACACCAGCAGATAAGGAGCTTGTCTTCTCCATAATGTTAGCAAAACATCATGAGTTTATTCTTAATGGCCTGTCATAGGTTGTGTGATCAGCTGATTTACTATATCCGGTCCACTGGAATATGAGTCACTGGAGCCAGAGGAAGAACGGGATGCAATGACTGGCCCGTCTAATTCACGTGTCCACCAGTGGAGCAGATGGGACCAACTTATCTTTTGTTGAAATAAGTAAACAAAAATGAGCTGCTCTGGATTGCTTGCAAGGTTTGTGAAGAATTAGCTGAGTCAGTGATCAGTAAACAATACCAGGAGCTTGCTCTGGTAAGGTCTGCATTCTTTAAAAATGGTGTCATAGATATCAGAAGGTGAACATGGTTAACCATTTGTAATCATCAGAAAATAAGAAAGGAAAATAAATAAAATAAAATAGAAATTGTAGAAATCAGCACTTGAATCATAACACTTGCACTTATGAAAACTAGACTAATAACATGTATCAATCAGAAATTCTTGTATTACAGTTTTTAAAACTTCCCTGAAAAGCCACAGGAAAAAGGCACCTTTTATTTGAACTACGGAATGATCTTTATTGCCAACAATATACTTATCCTTCAAATGAAAATAAATTAGTCCTATCAAAACAATGTCTATGAAAACATGCTTAAACATCATACATTATACCTTGATACATTATCTTTTCAAGGTATAGGAACCTATAAAAATGTGCCAATATGGTTTTCCTTAAGTGCCATAATTTACATGATCTTATTTATTTAAGCAATTTCAATCAACTCATTGAAAGCTTTGAGTGGTTCTTACTTCACCAAACCAGAGGACAAGCATACGTTTCAAGAAGCCAGGGAGTGACAAGCCTCCAGGAAGATGCACCACAGCGTCACAGGCAGCTGTCCCCACATGTCTATCTTGGCATCTCACAATTCACATCACTTGCCCAACTCCCGGCAGAAGTCTACTTTTACATGCAAACGAATCTCTATTTGCTCCTGATCACACAATTAAATAAGCTGGCCATTCCCGAATAATTCTGAATGTTTTCTCAAAAAGGTTATGCTTTCCTCATTTTGACTCTTAGGAATTTTCTAATTGTACCAAAAGCAAAGATGGTGTTTTCTCTCTCAAAAAGTTGCTCCAGACCAATCATTTTCAGCTGAGTTACTATATCCAGTAGGAAACTAGGGAAACTACTTTTTGCCATAACATTGCCAGAACCTAAACATGTTTCCCACTATGAGAAGCAATAGCACTGAAATGAATGTCATCGTGAACAAACACAAAAAGATTGAATGGGAACAGTTTGTATAAAAGCATACACTGGACATTTCTAACCTAGTCATACAGATTAAGAGGATGCCCATTGATGTAAATCAATTCAAAGGTTGAATCTGACTTTCTCGTCCCTTGAGGAACGAGTTGCGGGTATTGGCTGGCCTTTTGTTTGAGTTTGACTGTTACTTCACACTGCACTTGTAATTTGTCTTATGAAACACTGAAACATATTTCTTTTCCAGTCAGGTTTATTGAGGTATAATTTGTAGCCAGTAAAATTCACGCTTCTGGTCCTAGAAGTTTTCACAATTAGATACAGTCAGGCAGCAACCACCAAGATCAAGATTAAGAATGGTTTCATCTACTGAAAAGTTTCCCAGGCTCCCTCAAAGTCAACCACTGGCCCCTGGCAACCACGACTATGTTTTCTGTCCCGATAGTTTTGTCTAGAAAGTCATATAAACATCATTAGAGAGTGTGTAACATTTTGAGTTTGGCGTCTTTCACTTTAAGATTCATCTATGTCGGCCAGGCGCCGGCCAGGCACAGTGGCTCACACCTGTAATCCCAGCACTTTGGGAGGCCAAGGTGTTTCGGATTGCTTGAGGTCAAGAGTTCAAGACCAGCCTGGCCAACATGGTGAAACCCCATCTCTACTAAAAATACAAAATTAGCTGGGTGTGGTGACAGGTGCCTGCAATCCCAGCTACTTGGGACGCCGAGGCAGGAGAATTGCTTGAACCCGGGAGGCAGAGGTTGCAGTGAGCCAAGATTGTGCCGCTGCACTCCAGCCTGGGCAACAAAGTGAGACTCCTACCCGCACCCCCCACCCCCAGAAAAAGATTTATCTATGTCCTTATGTGTATCAGTCATTCAAGAAGTGTGGATTAGGATATTTTCCTTTAGAGTCTCTCTTATTTTCTAAAGCCAAAGTCAATACGAAAAACCTGAATCTGGCCATTTATAGTGTTGTCTATAGTTATGAAGAAAAGGATGTAAGTATGGCTAGTTTCCTTGGCATGCCAGGGTAAGTAAGGATAAACACTCTTAGGGCATAATCATAATCTGTGGTTATCACAGGCACTAAATCTCATGCTCATAAGATCTAAGCCTTGATTAGTCAAATGATTAGGCACTAAAATTAATCTGGAGACACCAGGCAGAGTTTGGATATGGTTTCCATTATTTTTTCTTTATTGTGATGATACTGTCATATATATTGATGACTTCAGAGTATAACACATTAGATTTCTTATCTGACCTGCCTCTCACAAAATGAATTACCGTTGAAGCAAAGGAATTAGCAGACAATCCTCTTAACAGGAGTAGGGGACAATGGATAGAGACCCCTGTTTCTCAAACTTGAGTCATTCAAGTGCCACCTTCATGATTTGGGTTCTACCCACATATCAAATCAAATTATCATTATTTAACATTTTATATTGTATGTTTCACAGTTTTACTAAAATAAATGTCTTTTTAAAAGGACTTTTTCTCCTACTATGGCTAATAGAAAGCCATTGTCAAATATATAAGGTAACTATGAAAAATACAACAATTTAAGAGCTCTACTTATGTGAGTCCATGTATCACCCCACATCCTGCTGAGTTCTTGAGTATGAGTAGGGGAGTGCATATACACACACGGATATGGATTTAGAAACACTGCAGTTACAGTAGATGTTTTTGGCTGAGCAAGGCAAAGGCCAGTGAGATTCAGCCACATTCTCCCTCCATTAGGTTACAGTTGGCATGTGGTCTATATCTCCTTACCTTAGACGAAAACATGAAATAAAACTTTGGCCCCAAAAGACTTAAAGAATTTATTCACCAAAGGACATATTCATATTTCATGCTAGTATAATCTTCTTATATAGCTGAGGGGTATTATAGAAATCTGTGCAGAGAAGCATCATATTTTCTAGAAAAAAATGCATCATTGGAATCTCTTCTGACGCATGGTCACTGTGCCCTTTGACAACTCACCTTCACAATGTTAATCATCTCATCTGTTGGAAAGGGACTAAAATGCTTGTTCCATTTACTGTTTAATAATGCTATCAAAAGGATTAATGAGAGAAAACCTCTAGAATACTTTAAACTCTCTCCAAAAAGATAGCAGTAAAACAGCAGGTGCCTCTTGTGAACACACATTTGTCTTCTTCCCATAAACTCATCCTGAAGGACATCAGGCTTCCAGCTTATATTTAATTGGCTGATTATGTTGTCACTCTTGAAGCTCCTTGCCAAGTTACAGGGAAGAGTTTTCTTGGAAACTGTAGTTTCCAAACTTTCTCCAGCTATGCAGTTTAATTACATCAAGCAAAATGACAACAGAGCTCATAATTAGCCTGGAGATTAATTACTGCTGAATCAGTCCAAACATCACAGCTACCAAATTCAACACAGGTGCTTAGGCAAACAGAAAAGAGTTTTCTCAATACCCAGCAGAAGGTGGACATGGAAGATGTGCTTTATGGCTGTCTTCCCATGAGCTTAAACACACAACCTGTGCAAAATACCTTGCGTCTTTATAGCCGGGATGTCCCTAAGTATTTTAAAAAGAACCAGATCCAAAAACACTCCAAACAGTGGCACCATCAATACTGTAATGTACAATGACTGAAACAAATCTTTTTTTCTATGCAAATTTCTCAAACCTAGAGCTCTCTTTCCCCTTCTCATTTCTTATCTGATTATTGAAGAGTCTAAAAATCCTACATCATTCTTCTATTGCTTTCAGAATTAAAAATGAAAGAGCAATAGGGAGATGTGGTTCAATTGGTATAAAGTTTCAGTTATGCAAGATGAGTAAGTTCTGGAGATCTGCTATACAACATAGTGTCTGTAGTTAACAATACTAAATTGTGCATGTTGCAGTTTAAGAGGGTGGATCTCATGTCAAATATTCTTACCACTGAACAAAGGGACAGGAGGAAATTTTTAGAAGTGACGAATATATCTGCTACTTTGATGGTGGCAATGATTTCATGAGTGTATGCATATGTCCAAATTCATCAAATTGTATACATTAAATATGTGCAGGGTTTTTTTTTTTTTTTTGATACGGAGTCTCGCACTGTCACCTGGGCTGCAGGTGACAGCAATTGACAAAAATTATTCAACTGTTGTTGAATAATTTTTTTCCCGTTTTTTTTTTTTTTGAGACATGGTCATGCTCTGTCACCCAGCGAGACTAGAGTGTAGTGGCGCAATCACAGCTCAGTGCAGCCTCAACTTCTTAGGCTCAAGCGATTCTCATGCCTCAGCCTCCTGAGTACTGGCTAACTTTTTGATTATGTGTCAAGATGGAGTTTTTCTGTGTTGCCCAGGCTGGTCTCAAACTCCTAGGTTCAAGTGATCCTCCTGCCTCAGCCTCTTAAGTAACTAGGACTACAGGTGTGCATTACTAAGCACAGCTCACAAAATATATTTTAAAATTAAAAATTCAGGCCAAGCACAGTGGTACACATGTTATCTCACTGCTTTGGGAGGCTAAGAGGGGAGGATTTCTTGAGCCCAGGAATAGGAGACCAGTCTAGGTAACATAATGAGACCTCATCTGTACAAAAAAAGGTTTTTTAATTAGCTGGGCATGGTGGCACACACCTGCAGTCCTAGCTACTCAGGAGGTTGAGGTTGGAAGATAGCTTGAGCCCAGAAATTCAAGGCTGCAGTGAGATATGATATATGATCACACCACGACACTCCAGCCTGGATGACAGAGCAAGACCCTGTTTCTGAAAACAAACAAACCAAAAACCCAGAAAGTAATGCCCAAGAGGTTCCTTTTATACAGGTTATCATGGACTAGCATATTAATGAAAATTCCTAGGCCAGGAGCGGTGGCTCAC
>NW_012117877.1:0-40609 GCF_000951035.1 Colobus angolensis palliatus | reverse complement strand
CCTCAGCCTCCCAAGTAGCTGGGATTACAGGGACCCGCCACAACACCCAGCTAATTTTTTGTATTTTATTTTTTAGTAGAGATGGGGTTTCGCTATGTTGGCTAGGTTGGTCTCGAACCCCTGACCTCGTGATCCCCCCATCTTGGCCTCCCAAAGGCAGTTTTTTAATATATCAATTATGCCTCAATAAAGCTGTTTAAAAAAACAAAGAGAAAAACAAGTGAAAAACCTGTACCTTGTGTTCATCCTGTGACTCCTGAAAGTGAGTAAGCTCTGGAGTGAGCTCCCACGCTCCCACACAGAGTTTTGAAGCACTGCCAGATCAGACACTCTCAAGTCAACAAACGCCCACCTGGAGCCTTCTATTACCTCTCGGAGAACTACTGGAAGAAGAAAAGGTTGAGTTAGGAAGGCAGAAAAAAGGAAGCTGGTCTTATTTACAAATGCTGTCTTTTCTTATTTCCTTTTACCTACAAGTCATTTGAGATACCTTTAAATATATGTAAATCTAGGATACAACAAAGACAAACTATATCCCCAAGTGATTTTAAGGTGCAACTAGAGTTGATAACGGGTCTGGAGGAGTTATCCAAAGAGATTGGCCACAGTATATAATTGCTTTCGATTCGTGGGAACAGGCAGCCACGTAGTGGAGAAGCAGGGAGGAAGAACAAGGCCAGAATATAGGAAACAGAGAGAATGAAGAGACACAAATCAGGACCCCAGAAGCTTGTACACAAAAGAAATTAAAGGTGTATAGTAATACACAAATAAGTGATTCTTAAACCATGTAAGAAACAAGCATATTTGTCTCTGAATTAGAAGTTGATGAGGATTGCGAAGAAGCATTTTTAATGGGTTTATCGGATACATGGGTTGTTGGTTTGATTTTCTGTTTGCTTATTTATTTGTGCATTCAGAGGACTGGGGATTTCTTTGTTATTTTTAAAAACCTAATATTGACTAAAAAGAACAAACTGTGTTCATGCATCCCAAAGGGAAATCCATGGAAAGAAAAGAGGCAATGAAATGTGGAGCAGGCCTTGTGGAGTGATTTAAATAAATGAAATGTCTGCAAATGCATAGGTAGGCCTAATGCTTGTATCCTAACCTACACCGAGACGTGAGGGAAGCGGCTGCAAAGCCATTTGCTTGCACAAGACTGGAGGAGAGAGTACATGGCTGCCAGGAGAGGAATGTTGTCAGAGCGACTTCAAATGAGCACAGCCAAGCTCTTCAGCGCTGAGAGGCAGACCACTGTGCAACCAGCCGCACCGCCATCTGCCCAGGCTGCCTTCTCGGTGCTGGGCCAAGTCAAGAGCAGTTCCCCCACCCCACTTTGGAGGAACCAGGGCAGGTAAGGCTCTAGAACACAGTTCTACTGAAGGAGTGCAGGGGTGGGAGGCCCCAGAGCCAAAGACCTCCTGGGATAGCCTCGGTGTGTGCAGGCACATATCCCCACATCCATGTGTGTCCTTGCTATGGTAGGAAACAGTGCTCGGTGAGGGTGTTTCTCCTGTCCCCTTCACACTCAGATCTCCAGATTTCCAGGTGGGATGGCTCGCGTCTGCTTGGTGTAGCTGTGATGTGAAATCTGAAGCTTATGCATTCAAAATTCAACTCTACATTTACTTACTGGCTGATCACTGGTGAATCATTTCATTTTTGTGAGACCCAGTTTCCTCACTTGTCAAGAGGGCAACGTAGAGTATTAGAGGCCTCTTTGTCTATCCATACCATTGTACAGCTAAAGAAATCGGGAACCAGAGGATACAAAGTAAATTCCCAACTTCACCCAGCTAACTGACCGCTATGCAGAATCACCACCCAAATTTCCTGGCTTGAGTCATTTTCTTCCCCAACTGTACTCCTCTGCTTGAGTATCTCTCCCAACTGCTTTTCAAGAGATGATCTTAGGAGACAGTGAGAGCTTATGGTTCAAGACAGTCAACTGACTACACACATTATCCTCTACTGCCTCCCAAAAGCCTATTGGATTCACGGAAAAGATTTTTAAGAGGAGAAAGAGGATGGGAAGCGGGGAAAAGTCACCAGCTATAAACCATAAAGTTTGAACAAAATGTGGAAAGTAGAAGGAACATTGAGATTGGATTGATGGAGAAAAAATTTCAAAAGCAAAAATTTTAAAAACTGGTTTAAGTTAAAAGGGGTACCCTCGATAAGAACTTTATTAAATATATAGTATATAGATTATGCATTAAATAAGGTATATAATATTACACTTTAATATTAAATTTATTAAATACATGTAATTTGTACATAATATGTAATATGACATGTATTACAGTTTATAGACATGATAGACTACTGTGAAGCCTTTCTAATACATAGTGGTGAAAATCTTTATATACATATATATATATGAAGAGATGTCAATATAATGTCAAAAGGAGAAACTCAACATTAAAACTGTGTGAATAGCCGGGCGCAGTGGCTCACACCTGTAATCCCAGCACTCTGGGAGGCCAAGGTGGGCAGATCACAAGGTCAGGAGATTGAGACCATCCTGGCTAACACAGTGAAACCCCGTCTCTACTAAAAATACAGAAAATTAGCTGGGTGTGGTGGCACGCACCTGTGGTCCCAGCTACTCGGGAGGCTGAAGCAGGAGAATCACTTGAACCCGGGAGGCAGAGGTTGCAGTGAGCCAAGATCATGCCACTGTACTCCAGCCTAGGTGACAGAGTGAGACTCTGTCTCAAAAAAAAAAAAAAAAAGAAAGGTTGTGTGAATTACATAAATCTACTTGATGTGTGCATGTAATACACATTTGTGTAGTAAAAATGCAAGCACTTACACAGTGCTTGCTATGTAAATGCCTACAACACTGCCATTAGCACCATTATAAACAGAAGGAAACTGAGACACAGAGAGGTTAAGCAATTTACCCAAGGTCACAGAGCTACAGTAAATAAGTGGAAGGTCTAGGGCACAAATCAAGGCCATCTGCTCCTGAGTCAATGTCTCACAGGTGACTCTCAGCTTGTCAGCAGAACACAGAGAGCTCTAAAAGAGTATCCACCCAAGTCTGACTTCCCAGAAAGGTGATGGATGAAGCATTTCCATTTTATTTTTATATTTCCCTATTGTTTAATAGCCTTCAATAAGAGTCCTTTTTTTTCGTTTTTAAAAGTATTATACCATGAAATTGGCTTTGTTTCAATGCACGATTCTATGAATTATTACACATGTATGGATTCATGTGAGCACCAGCATAATCAGGATACAAGACTGATTCATTTTGCCCAAAAAACTCCCTCTTGTTCTCCTTTGTACTCACACACTCCCCTCATCCTGAACCCCTGGCAAACACATGACTTCTTGAGGAGATGATGCAGTATGTAGTCTTTTGAGATTGGCTTCTTTCACTCAGCATAATGCTTTTTACTTGAAAATTTATCCAAGTAGTTACATGAACTCATCATTTATTTATTTTTTATTACTGAGTAGTATTCCATCGTATGGCTGTACCAGTTTGTTTATCCGTTCACCAGCTGAAGGACATCTGGGCCGTTTCTAATTCTGAGTGATTATGAATAGAGCTACTATCGGCATTGGTTTCTGTAGGAACACATATTTTCATTTCTCTTGGGTAAATACCTAAGAATGTGCTTGCAAGGTGTTATGATAAGTGAATATTTAACTTTATGCAAAACTGCCAAACTGTTTTCCAGAGTTGCTATACCATTTTGCATATCCACCAACAATGGATGAGAGTTCCACTTGTTCTACATCTTCATCAGCACTTGGAATCTTCAGTGTTTTTTTCATTATAGCCATTCATGTAGGTGTGTAGGAAGAATCTATGCCTTTTTCAATTAAAAAGAAATGTAAAAGAATTGTACACCATTGGCAAATGTAAGGTGAATAGTTTATATCCTGAGCCACTAGTAGATGGAAATATAAATAAGAATTATATTAAAAATTTGATTAGTGTATTAAATATTTTAAGCATCTAGTATGTACCTGCTGTGCTCCTCATCTGCGTTAATTTCAAAGCCTTAGGGATGTTCATGTGCTTTATAATTTTTCTTTTAATTTGTCATTCCTACTTTCTATGTATTTACAACGTTCTCAGTTTGTTTTTGTAATCCAACACTAAAATGTAATAAAAAAGAATAGAGAACAGAAAAGGTAATATATTTAATTCTAAATAATTATTATTTATATTAATAATTTGTTATTCAGGAAAACATGTTCCTCTACAGATATACAAGTTAAGATAAGAGGAAGCTCACGCAGAGTTTACTCAGTTATAGAATTTCGGCTATTTGCTCCACCTTGAATCCTTATTTGTTTTGTCATATATCAAAAGCATTGTAACAGGCAGAAGAGTTCGTTTACTTCCTACAAATGTCTTGTGAATGCTTGACTATGAGAAATTAATTAGAGAAGATATAAAGGCCAATTGATTTTCTGGCTGCCAATTGTCCACTTCGCAGATTATTTATGGAGCCAGAAAGAAAATAGAAAAAAAGGTAAAGAAGTGTGCCTGGGCTAGAAGGCAGCAAAGGGGCTGCCCAGGAAATCAATTACAGTCATCCCTGCTGGTTCAGGATTTCCACTGAGTCTTTGCCATGTCCTCCTTGCCAAACCTGAGCCACACGGGGCCAAGCAACTATGAGTGGAATGCATCAGCATCCAAGGACCTCTTTCTCCCCATTTTGTGTAGATTTCCAACAACATCTTCAATGATGTAGAGAGCAGATGCAGGAAATCACCTTTGCAAATCAAAACCCATATTACAAACAGGCTGACCAATGTGGCCCCAGTCTGAAGGAAAACGGGAAATACTCTCAGAAATTACATTCACCTAAGGAAAGTACTATATTCAAGGAGAGACTTGCACTTCTACCCTAGGGCAGTCTCATGATGGTTCCTGACCCCAGTTCTTCTAAACCACTTGAAATTAAACTAATTAGCTAGAAATGCTTTTCATAATTCTTTTGTGCAGGGTCCTAATTTTTGAGGAGTAGAATTTTAAGTTTGGTTGGATATATGATTTTATATTTTAGTCTAGATTTCACAGATAAGATACTGAGGCCTAGGGAAGGGAAATGGACTTGCTTTAAGACAAAACAATGTTAGAGCAGAATCGTGACAAGAAAAGAAAGTTTTCGCATAACCAGTCCACAACACGGATCAAATTTATTTTTTCTGCATATTTATTATGCCTCCTGAAGGAAAGTTATTAAAATACATTGCTTTGGGAGATTACCGTCATCATCTATGACAAATTGCGTTTGTTAATGACGTTTCCTTGCAGAAGTACCACTCAAGAAAGAAAAAGTGGGAAGAGAAGGACAAGGAGGAGATCAAGGAGGAGGAAGAAAAGGAGGAATAAGAGGAGGTAGAGAAAGAAAATCCTCAAAATGCACATTAAAAACTACTACAAAGTGATTGGGTCAAACTGCTTTTTGATTAAAGTTGTTTTTAGAATAAGCTCTCATTCTTAATGAGTCCCAGCTGATCCTAAAATTTTTTCAGTTTCATCATATGTTAATTGTATTCTAGTATTCTTGTCACATGAAAAAGATGCATTATACAACTGCAAATTAATTTCAATTCCTCAATCAAATTTTAAAGGATGAAATTCAGCCACTCTGCTTTGGCCATTATTATTTATCCAGGAACAACTAATGTGGAATTGGCCTTCAAAGTGAGTGAGAATGAAAAAGGATCCAAGAAAATGGCTGAGATTTCTGGAAGCAAAGATAAGTAATGGATTTTCTGTTTCCAAAGAATTCATTTCTTGGCTCTATGAAAATACATTTAAGTTCATTTATGACTACTTAAATTCTATCTAATACCCATAGTTAAGGTATCCCTAAAAATAATACATCCTGATGTGATCTGGCTTCCCTGGGTACCAGCAGAGTGACCTCAAATGCTGGTTAAATTGCCCTGGTTCAGCTACCTCTCTTTAAAATACCTAAATGGATACTTTTAGTTTAGGATTTCATAAGTAATAATCATAACTGGTAATTATTAAGCCTTAACGTTGTATCATGCACTCTTTTAAGTGAATAATGCATGCTAGTTCATTTAATCCTTGAACCCTGTAAGGTAGGTACTACTGTTATCCCCATTTTACAGCTAAAGAAACTGAAGCAAAGGAGGCTAAGATACAGATGGTAAAAGTCTCACAGCATATACAAGTGGAGCAGGCAAATAAGCCTGTGCTTGTGAAGAAACAAAACCCATTTATGGGTGAATTATGTAGGGTTTATTAAAGAGTTAATTTAAGGACATACATGAATAGACAAGGATTTTCAGTAAATTGCAAAGTGTTAGCATGGCTAAGCATAGTCTGGGTTTGTTGTTAATTTCACCTCACTAGGCTTTTGTTAGAGCTATTAGCAAAAAGTGATTAGAAGCAGATCTTTATCCTGGGTGACACTCCTGTCTGTCTTCTTGCCTGGTGCTAATTCTCTCTCTCCTACTTCTAGTAGTTCAACATCTGATAGTCATTCATGTCACCATTGTTTGGACAGCTCTTTCATAACCAGTATCTATTGAGAAGCATTTTAACTCCTTTCTATTATTGCACAAATTTCAACCTTTAAAAGAGAGAGCTTTGTTGTCTTCAATCTGAAAATTTCATGTGAATTTCTATTGCACTAGCTACAGGTTGGTGCAAAAGTTATTGCGGTTTTTGCCATTCCTTTCAATTTGCACTAACCTAATACATACTTCTGTCTTCACCAGCATTACATGTATAATTCCTTTAACTGCCATCCCTCTGCAAATGCCTGCTGAGAAACTGTGAATCTCTTCTGGGTTTTATGGGTATCCCTGGCTTTGGATACTCTCTGAGTATCACTTAGTTTAAGGGCCTTACATATACCAGAGCCTCTTAAACTCTAGCATTTCTATATCTCACCTGTGGATTTTATTGAACTGCAGATTCTAGAACCCGGGATTCTGAATTTCTAACGAGCTCCCAGGGGAAGCTTATGCTACTTCACAGACCATACTTTGAGTGGCAGTGACCTAAGAGATTTTTCATTCCTTCCTTACCAATTTCTTGTATCCTCCTCCCATTTCCTGCCCCAGCCGCAATATCCAGGTTATATTATTTTCACAAGCAACCAGTGTTTTCTCACCAGGATTTTGGAGTTTTTTTCCTCAATTTCTATGGTCACTAACATGTATGTTTCTATGTTCTCCTAAGGACCATATAATCTAGAAATTTTCTCAAGGTTGTAATTCAGGGTAAGGTATAAGAATAAAAAACCACCTCTGTTGCCCTTAGAAATATTTAATCTATAAATAGACAGGCTGTGAAGTTGCTCTCACCTCATTTTGTATTTATCCTCCTCTAGCAGCTGAAAGTAGAACTCAGAGGAAATGGAAAATAGATGAGGGGAGGGCATTGCCTGAGACAGCTTTCATCAGTAAAGTACCAAAGTAATTACTGCACCTGACAAATTTCTACTCCTTATTTTAGCCCAGTTTTAATAAAAGAAAGATTCAACAATGGTTATATTACCTGGCATTGCCTTTAATTTTATCAAGCTCCAGTATGAAGACTCTTCACGTTTACACTAAAACTGCTTTTCCTCCAGAAGTTCATTTGTGAAGGCAGCCACTGGGGCTTTAATCATCTTTTCTTCCATCTTTCATTTCTAACACACTGTGATTGATAATGGCTCTCCCAGGCCCCCCTGTGAACCAGGCAAAGTCTCCATCATGTCAGACCCAGGTAGTCAGTGGTAGAGAAAGCATTCACTAATTAAGAACAGAAAGGCCATTTCAAATACTCTGGCTATAACAAGTTAGCATTTCACATTCACGGTGGGCTGCATTCAAAAGTAAGGTCCTCTGACCCGATGGACCTGGCTATATTTCACCAAGCTTGGGAACAGTAGGCAAACCCTTGGCATTTCGAAAGTTCTGTTGAAATCTAAGGTAATGAAATGCTGCTCATGTCTGAGAGCTCAAAGCCCTTAGAATAACCTTGTCAGTATTAAGCAGATCACAGGAGTTCAAATCTCAATCACTAAGGTGCCATTGTCTCAAGGAGCACTTAGGAAAACCTTGAAAATGTTTCATGCCTCTGGGATAACTCTTTTAACATTGATGCTACTTAAAAAGTTCATTTCCTATTACTTTCTATAAAAACCTATAGATTATCATTTTTTGGATGATTTTAAAGGAGTCTGAAAACTCAGTCTAATTTGTGGGCAAGATATTTCAAAATCTATATTGCAAAAGTATGAGTCATAATTGAAATGCATTTGAAATGTGACTTCTATGACGTGTATGGCATAAAAACACTCAAATGCACCTCATTACAAAATGCTAGGACATAGTGGAAGTGTACCTAATATGTTCTTATAGTGCTGCTTTAAGAATTGTGGCTGATGGCTGATGTAAATCTTCTAAACCAGGAACTGGCCAGATCCTAAGGCAATGCCTCAGACCTCTACTCTCAAAGTATTGGGTTCAGAACTTTGCACACTAAGGATAGAAATGACCCCCACTAAATGCTCACCTCCAATCAGGCAAAAACTAATCTCCCTATTCCTGAGGTCTGATAACAGGTGTTTTAGTGAAATACCAAAGAATGAGATAGGAACTAGACACATCATCTCCAAAAAATTCTGCCCAGCAAGAAGAGCAGGAGTGTGGGATGGCTACAAACTGGAGAATCACCAGAACAAAGAACTGCAAGGATGTTAAGACAGAAGAGGCAACAAGGAATTGCTTTCATGGGACTGATGATCGTACTTGAAACAAACACTCATTGGAGAACTATTTAGATAAGGCCCAGAAACTCAACAGTTGATATTCAACATATATACCTGGCCAAATACATCTATCAATTTATGAGTGCCTTGAATTGCCTTTGGTTTCTGCTTGTAAGCATAAATTTAAAAATGTTGGTAAGCATAAAATTGCTGATTTGTTATAGCTCTGTCTTTCTGCAGCACTTTATTCTCTCTATCTACACACATGCTAAATCTTCCCAGTACTTTCTTGGGACCCTCAGAGATGTCTTGCCTGGGTTTCAAACACAGGTTTCATTTGTTCTTCCACTTTGGCAGCCCCTGGCATGTCAGGTGTCAGCAAAGCTGTCTGAGGATGGCTCTGCAACCCGGAAGCTGCTACTGTGTCCTCCTTGAAAACAGCCACCTCCACTAGCTCTTAGTCTTCCAGGAAACCAAGAGTGGTTCATGCCCTGAAGATGACAGGACAGTCCTGCATGTCCTTTACTCTTGTTTGAGCCATGTTCCATGCAGAAATGCAGAGATGCTCTCTCTTTCCTTAGGACACAAAGCTAGTGTCAGGGACTGAGCTGAGGAGCCAAACCTTCTGGCCACCTCCACCTGTGTATCTCTGCATTCAGATATTTGAAGCAAAATCATTCCAGAATCCAAGTGCATTTGTGAAATGCATATATGTAATGTTGAGCTTGAGATTAAGAAAGTGGCTTAAAATTTTCTTCTTAGAGCTTAAATTTTGGGAGAGATTACCAGAATGGAAACTAATATGCAGATCAATGGACATGTTTTCATGGTTAGTGGACAGTTCTATTTTGAGTAGTTTGCCACATAAAAAAAAAAAAAACTAGTCTTCAGACAATGTAAAAATAAAATAAACTGAGTGCCATGGAGCAAGAAGTACAGTAAGGCTTAGCGGGGCCACATACACAACCAGACGAGAAGAACATATATGCTTTTGAATCCTATTTTCTTTCTTTTATAATAATGTAGAAAAATTTGCAAAAGAAAGTGAATTTTGAAGCCTTCGGCTGGGATTGCCCTGTACTGACTGGCAGGATATTCACGAGTGAGCAGGTAGTGAAGGATACTGGGGAAGCAGGTAAGAGTTCTCCCTCCTGCCCATGACAGAGAGGGCTCACCAATATGTGGGCTTTTCTACAACAAAAACACCTACGTATTTTCTAAAAGGTATTTAGTGACTGAGACAAAACCTAAACATTTCTTCTGACCTAATTATACATATTCATAAACAAATCCCCAAGAAAAAAGACCCTCTGTAAAGCAAATGCTCTCTCCCCTCTCCCCCAGCAAATTTTCTCATCTTCACTTGAAATGAATGTGGTATTAACAGTTGTATTGTTGTATTGAGAATCTGAGCATAAAGAGACTACAAAAATAAACAAAGTGTAGTCCAATAATTCTCAAGAACAGACGCTATGAGACTATTGACCTCTTGGTAGCTTGAATCATTATTTGCAATTATTACACATAAATATAATTCTATGTATCCACGTATTTTGCCATGTGACTTAGAATTCTTGCCCTGCTGCAGTTGTGTTGAGCTTGACCATGCAATTTGTCAATGGGTTGTGGGTGAGAGATAGTGAGAGAGTTCAAGGCTGAGGCCTCTGGTGGTGCTTTGTTTCCATTTGCTCTCTTGCACTCTTGCCATTTGCCATATGAAGGGGAGGCTTTGGATAGTTGCTGCTCCAAGGAGGATGAGAAACTCACGGAGCTGATCCAAACCCAACATGTGCCACAGCCTGGGTCCTGGAGCCTGGATCCCAGAGTCTAGACTCACCCAGAGTGCACAAGACCCATAGACCTGTCAGCAAATTTTAAGGATGTTCAAAATGCAATACTGTTGCAGAAATAGCTGAGTAATACACTCCACACACCTGCTCCTGGTATGGACGTATGTACATACACATGGTTCTTCACTACAAGTTGTTGAGTTCATAGAGTATAACTGGAATCTATTGATGATCTACCTAAAACAGTCTAGAAGCAGCTTTCTAAATTTATGCGGCAGTGGGCAACATCTAGCTTCTTTAATTCTATAGCACAAACTTGCAAAGTAGTACAGAAATTTCCCATATAATTGTCTGTTTGTTTCTACTTTGTGCCAGGATACAAATTTTCTTCATCTCTGTCTTACTAGCTGATCTTGAGATTACATGATCACTTAGCACATCAATTCTTCAAAGGGGGCAATTTCAATTATATGGAAGCCTCCCAACATTGTCATTAAGAAGGAAACGTAGTAGGCGGCAAAATCCTGGGCTAGACAAGCATATGGGAGAACTAATGATTACCTCCAAAGTCCACATTTCCTTAATTATAGCATCATGTTCAGTAAAGTTAAGGCTTTGTCAGTCGTCTGCTAGAATCTCTGAGCTTGAAAGGTTTATGCATTTATGGGGGATGGGAATCTGTATTATTTAAAATTGATATGTTGTACAAGGGGAGGCTACCATCAAAACAGAATGAAATAGATTACACTGCAGTCTTCTTTTTTCAAATAACACATTCTTTTGAAAGAGAGAAAATAAATAGAAGAGCAAATCATCTCTTTCATCACACATTTCTAAATCCTGTGCTCTTACAGTACCCAAGCGGAATTCACTCTACAGAGTGTACATTCAAACATGACGCAGCTTGATTGCTACCCCTGACAATTGCATAGATTAGTAACAACTCTCCACCAAAAAAAAAAAAAAAAAAAAAAAATGCAAACTCAATGATGTTTCAAAACAATGTCTAATTTTTTTTCAGGGCCCAGATAAGATAAAATAAATAATTTCAGCAAGTGTTTCTTGAGCTAGATGTGACAAGCTATGCCCTTAAATGGAAAGAAATACTCTTCTGTGATTATTTTTTTGTCTCTGAAGGATAAAATAAATCTAATCTAATCTTTTACAAAACTACTTTATTAAGCTGGGTTCAGTAGCTCTATAACAGAAAGGACTGATGCCTGGGACTGGGGAATGGGAGGAGAGTGGGGGTGAAAGAAGAGAGGAAATGCATCCTACTGAGAATGATGGACGTGAAAAAATTATTCGGTCTTTTTTTGTTAGTTCCAGGTGACCCTGTCACTCAAATGGTCCATATTTTCCTTCTATGTTTGTGAATGGAGTAGGAAATGGGAGAAATATTTGCCAGGGAAAAGATTCTAGCTAAAGCAACATTAGAGAGTGCAGTTCAATGGAATAGGATATCAGACTGGGGCGGAGACATCTTGGTTCTTATCCTAGTTTCACTCTTAATTTTCCCTGGAGCTTTGGAGATGTCAGAGCTTTTAGAGTGACCGAGGTTATTAGAATGACAGAGGTTCAAACCAGCTTCTGGGTCTCCATTTTATCACCTGTGAAATGAATAACACCTAAACTACCTACTTCCACTGGGTGTAGATAACCAGTACTAAAAAGACATGTAAGGCAATGCTATGCAAACAATATTATTCTTTCCAGATCTCTATTTGTATTTATGATTTGATCATATATTTTATTACTAATATGGTATGTAATACTGGCCAAGAGGTGAATGAGTTACTACTCTAAATGGTTCTCACTAATGCTTACCAGAAACTACTTTTCAAAAACAGATGTCAAACGAGTTTTACAATCTGCCTCAATTTAGCTTTCTGGAGTCATTCTCCCGAACCATTCACCACGTGTCTAGTTACCACAAATGGTTGTCATATCTCAACTATTTACCTTCTATATTGACTCATACTAGTTTCCTTGCCTAAATCCCTTCCCCATCATAGTCCCTGACAAAAGGTCTTTGGAAGGTATCCTCTCTCCTAATACGCACTTCTTGAATGCTTCCTTATGTCTTATATTCCCCTTGCTCCCCAAATCCTCTCTCAGCTTCTCCTGCAGTATCTTCTTTAAGTCTTCCCTATGAATGTCATCAGCCATCTATCAGGACACACCAAACTAACTCCCACCCTGCCACCCACCCACCCACAGAATGACAGAGGTTCAGACCAGCTCATTCCATGCCCCCTATACACGAGTGCCTTTGGCTTTACCTGGTACCAGTGGAGGCTTGTGCAGACTCAGTCTGGGGAGAAAGAGTGGATTCTACTTGGGAAGAAGAGTGTGATTTAACTCCGTTCACCTCCCTCCACCAGCTTTACTAGAAGGGGTGAAGGTGTGCGCGCGGGGGGTGGCAGTTCTTTCTAAGAAACCCAGAGGCAAGCATAGCTGGTCTCCATCCTAAGTCATCTTCTGGAGACCACTTGGCCTGGTATATCTGAGGACTGCCCTCCCTACCCACACCCAACCCAGGCAGCAACTCATAGGACTGATCTTGTAAACCCAACTTCAACCCAACACCCAGTGATAACTCCTCCTGACCATATTATTCTGAAGGTTCACTTGCTGTCTTTCTGGGTCAGCTTTTATTTGACAGAAATCAGTATAAACTCCTGGAGACAGCTAAGATGATGACTGGTGCAAAGTTCATACCATCTCTCTGATTACCAGGTTTCTGCCCTGGGAGAGGGACTGGGCAATTCATTTCATGCCTCTAACAAGAAATCATTTAACACAAAGGTGTGTGTTTCATAGGAAGCACAAGACCACAATGAATTGCACATATAACCAAAGTTTCACAAAGAGAGAGAGAGAGAGAGAAAAAAAAAAAAAAGAGGAAAAATATCTGCTTGTGAATTCTAACAAGAACACTTGATGAATTGAGAGTCCCAGTAGATTCATCAAGGGTGTGAGTGTCTCAGAAGAGTCTGGATAATGTGATTCACCTTATCTGACTCTTTCCCATCGAATTAATGGAGGATTTAATTTAGATTGTGAATATGTAATCGAAATATTCTTATTCACAGAATGATCCCATAAAAATAAATTCATTGCTACATCATACAAATCTGAGATAGACAACTCTAAACCGTTTTATCGACCTTGTGCCCATCACCATAGGGACAAAGAAGGCAAAAAGAGTATTTCTGTGTCTTTCTCAGAGAGTGGAAGCAGATGCTTTACGCACAGGCATTCCAGAAGTACTACGGTCTTCACAGATATGTAAATGTAGGCTCAGTGGTGAAGGGGTTAATTATCTCTTCACTATCCCTGTTATACACTTACTTTGTTGCCTTTTCTTTTTTTTTCTTTTTTGAGACGGAGTCTCGCTCCGTCGCCCGGGCTGGAGTGCAGTGGCCGGATCTCAGCTCACTGCAAGCTCCGCCTCCCGGGTTTACGCCATTCTCCTGCCTCAGCCTCCGGAGTAGCTGGGACTACAGGCGCCCGCCAGCAGCTCGTCCGGCTAGTTTTTTGTATTTTTTTTAGTAGAGACGGGGTTTCACTGTGTTAGCCAGGATGGTTTCGATCTCCTGACCTCGTGATCCGCCCATCTCAGCCTCCCAAAGTGCTTGGGATTACAGGCTTGAGCCACCGCGCCCGGCCCTTACTTTGCCTTTCTAACTTTGTCATTTCATCTCTCTTGTTTTTCTACTACAAAAATTCAGTCTTTGGAGTCCCGAAATACAAGAATCTGTGAGGCACTGGCAAGTGTCCTGGACTTTCAGGACTTGTTTTTAATGCTTTAGGATAGACTCCATCTGAGATAAAACTCTCCGATCCAGACTTGATTGTTAACCACCTTCAACATGTGACCCTGGGCACATCACTTACCCTCTTGCTGCTGTGTTTCTTCATCTGGAAAATGAAGGCACTGTAATAAGGCTCCCTGTCTCAGAGGGCTGTAAGGAAGGGTCACGATTAACTCATTTTCCAGACGCAAAACCAGAATCATACTGCACAGTAATAAAATAGAAGCAATGAAGATACAGATATTTTAGGATTCTTAAACTAATGAGATTATTTAGCTTTCAAATGCGATGAAAGACATATTTCAAAATTTGGGTATTACTAAACTTTAAACTGGGAGGCAGATACTCATGGAGAGAGCATAGGGTCGGGCATCCTAGGAGCCTTTTTTTTTTTTTTTTTTTAAGACAGAGTCTCGCTCTGTCGCCCAGGCTGGAGTGGAGTGGCGCGATCTCGGCTCACTGCAAGCTCCGCCTCCCGGGTTCACGCCATTCTCCTGCCTCAGCCTCCTGAGTAACTGAGACTACAGGCGCCTGCCACCCCACCGGCTAATTTTTTGTATTTTTAGTAGAGACGGGATTTCACCGTGTTAGCCAGGATGGTCTCGCTCTCCTGACCTCGTGATCCGCCCGTCTCGGCCTCCCAAAGTGCTGGGATTACAGGCGTGAGCCACCGCGCCCGGCATCCTAGGAGTCTTGACCTCACTATTGCCTTCTCCTCACCAGCTGACTGCACGAGCTTGGGAAAGACGTTAACCCCATCAGTCTTTCGTTCTCCCCATGTTCATTGGATATGCTGTGGCCAGTTCCCTGCCATGCCAGCAGCTCACAAACTTCTACTGTGGTGAAAGGTCTTCTCCTTTCTTCCATAAACATCAGTAGACATTGCTTCCTTTTACCTTATGGCTCATATTTCAGTAGCCAGGTATGCAATGATAGACCAGAATTACATCTATATATGCCAAGTTGGGATCCTTTTTGAAATAAAATATTTTGTTTTTCACATTATAAAATAAATTCCAAAATAAAATTATATGGAAATGTTTTTAGAAAGGAGGCAGTTTTTGACAAAAATTTGGTCGTTTCCTTCATAGTTTTATGAGAATACAAATTAATATATTATTTTCACCATTAATATTTGAATAAATACAGGTTTACAGTATATATACCATATTAGTCTGTTCTCATGCTCCTCATAAAGATATACTTGAGACTGAGTAATATATAAAGGAAAGAGGTTTAATGGACTCACAGTTCCACATTGCTGGGGAGGCCTCACAATCATGGTGGAAGGCGAAGGAGGAGCAAAGTCACGTCTTACATGGTGACAGGCAAGACAGCATGTGCTGGGGAACTGCCCTTTACAAAACCATCAGCTCTTGTGAGACCCATTCGCCATCACGAGAACAGTATAGGCAAGACACGCCTCCATGATTCAATCACCTCCCACCAGCATCCCTCCCACAACATGTGGAAATCATGGGAGCTACAATTCAAGATGAGATGTGGGTGGGGACACAGCCAAACCGTATCACAAACCTGTTACAAGACTGTCTTTGTTTTTAGAAATCCTTCCTGGCCAGCAAGTATAGATCTCTTTTATTCGTTTTTAGCAGCTGTATTATATTCCACTATGAGCTTCTACCATAATATGGGCATCCTTTGGATACATTTTTGTGTCTAATTTTTCTCAATCAAAAATATTCTGCTCAGGGCCAGGCGCGGTAGCTCATGCCTGCAATCCCAGCACTTTGTGAAGCTGAGGCGGGCGGATCACCTGAGGTCAGGAGTTTGAGAACAGCCTGACCAACATGGTGAAACCCCATCTCTACTAAAAATACAAAAATTAGCCTGGCGTGGTGGTGGGCGCCTGTAGTCCCAGCTACTCAGGAGGCTGAGGCAGGAGAATCACTTGAACCCAGAAGGCGTAGGTTACAGTGAGCCGAGATCGTGCCACTGCACTCCAGCCTGGGTGACACAGTGACACTCTACCTCAAAAAAAAAAAAAAGTTCCTTTTAGATCATGGGCACAGAGGGTAGGAGGATGGTTACCAGAGGCTGGGAAGGGTAGTGGGAGCTGGAGGGGAGGTGGGGATGGCTAACGGATACAATAAAATAGAAAGAATGAATAAGACCTACTATTTGATCACATAACAGGGTGACTACAGTCAATAATAATTTAATTATACATTTTGAAATAAAGAGTGTAATCAGATGGTTTGTAACCCAAAGGATAAAAGCTTGAGAGGATGAAGGCCCCATTCCCCATGATGTGCTCATTCCACATTGCATGCCTCATGCAACGTATCCCATAAATTATCTCAAGTACCCCATAAATATGTACACCTCCTATGTACCCACAACAATTTTTTTAATTAAAAAATCACTTTTAAAAAAAGTATTGGCCAGGCGCAGTGGCTCACGCCTGTAATCCCAGCGCTTTGGGAGGCCAAGGCGGGCAGATCATGAGGTCAGGAGATCGAGACCATCCTGGCTAACACAGCGAAACCCTGTCTCTACTGAAAAAATACAGAAATCAGCCAGGCGTGGTGGTGGGCACCTGTAGTCCCAGCTACTTGGGAGGCTGAGGCAGGAGAATCTCTTGAACCCAGAAGGCAGAGCTTGCAGTGAGCCGAGATCATGCCACTGCAGTCCAGCCTGGGTGACAGAAGCAAGACTCTGTCTCAGAAAAAAAAAAAAAAATTATCTGTTTAGAATATCCTTATACCTATATCTTTATACATGTAAATGACCATTGCAGAATAATTAACTCAAATTAGTAGCTTGAAATCATATTTTGGGATGTGTTTCAGTTTTTAATAAGCCTACATGCCAGTATGCACAACTTACTCAAATACGGCCCAACACCCCATCCTGTAAGGCAAATGAAGAATGTACAAAACTTAAGTTATTGTAGATGATAAAAACTTAATTAGCCATTTGCCTCAAAACGATTATATCTTTTTAAAAATGTCTGCCTCCTTTGTTTGCTATAAATATTCATTTAAATACATAAAATATACGAAGCAGCATTTTGTCTGCATCCGATCAAGCAAATTCATTGAGGCGTAAGGGCTGTATAAGCAGTGGGGCGGAAGACCATGCTATTACATGGATAAATGCTCCAGAGTTACTGAAGCAAGACAGAAACAATTGCAGGAACATGGGGCTCAGAATACGCTGAGGCAACCATGTTTGTGCGCAGGGGGAAAGGAAGGCGATTGCTCAGAAATAGGAAAACCAGGGATCCCATGATATTCCATAAAATTAAGTTCCAGTATTTAGCTTGATTCAGATAAATCATTCCTGTTATGCCATCTGCCTATCAGATATTTTACATTCATCAGGAAGCCATGGCCATTTAACAGACGTATATAATGGAACGCTTTATAGGATGATTTTCTTTTAATCACCCAAAGGTCTAATAGGGTGGTTGGCCTGGTTCCCTAATAAAATTTAAATAGCTTTTGCCTCGGGTCAAAGTGAAGTCATCTGTCCTAAGAGGAGTTCATCTGTGACATGCATAATAGCTGCCCAGTCTCAAGAGGCCATTTGAGATTACTGCTCCTGTCGGGAAAATAAATAATCACAAGACACACACACACACACACACACACACACACCAGAGGCATTGCAAGCAGCAGTTTACTAACCAAAGCAAATTGCTGCCTGTAGTCGTGTCTTTGCCCTACTAAAGCCCCAGAGAGCAGCACAACCTCCTTGTACGTCCCCCTGGCTTGGCACACCTCCTGATTCTTCCGTCTCCCACTACAGAGGCAGCCCTGCGGAAGAGCCCCAGCCAGATTCCAGCAGCTCAGGGACTCTGCAGGCTCCATTCTTAGCTCTCAAGCCCTCAGGCTATGGCCTTATATCTCCAGTGTGGTTCTGTGGTTTCCCTCCCATTTCCTACCACTCTGCAGCTTCATCTACCCTTCTGTTGTATTTTCTGTTTGACTTTTAGTGGTGGCTTCAACCTTAAATTCTGACTTGGGAATCACCCCTCAGGTCCATTCTCCAATGCTGAGCCCAGACCCCAGGTTCCAAGGCCCTTATCTGGAAGGAAATTGGGCCTACCAGGTGATGAGCATCTGACTGGTTAATCACATAATAGAAGTGTGTATACACACATACACACAAGTTAATACATGTTTCCAACTATTTATGGTTGAGTCTGCCCAGTTACTTTTACAAGTAAAGCTCAAAAGATTTCCCCTGGACTTGCCTCCTCTGCCTCCACATCTTGGATCCATTTTCTCATCATGAATATCTTTCTATCCTTGTGGCATTAAAGTTTAATGGCTAAGACTGCTCTAGTACATTTGAGTTCAAGTCCAGCACGAAAAAGTCTCTATGTCTGTTCCTAAACTCCAAGGAACATATTTGATTGTATTTTACTGACTTTAAATCTATCTCATGACATAATCTAAACCAATTGTTATGGGCAGAAAATTTTTAAACAATGATACCTCCAAATTTCACCTGAAGCACATATATTTTAAGGATTGGAGAGAATCTCCAAGAAAACTCTAGATATGTTGCTGGAGGAAGAGAGAATAACTGATCAATTGCTTTATATTTTTGTGCCAATTATTTAGATTAAGAAGTAGTTCAATCCAACAGTTCCTAAACCCTCACAAAATCAGATAGTGAGAAGCCTTAGCAATCATCTAGCTCCTAGCTATTCAAAATGTTCCTCATGGACCAGCCACAATATCATCACCAGGAAGCTTGTTAGAACTGCAGCATCTCAGAAACTCTGGACCTACTGAATGAGAATCTGCATTTTACCAAGGTATCCAATTCATATAGTAAAGTTGAAAGTTAATGATACAGACTTAAATCTCAACGTACAGCTCTGAAAACTGGGGTGAAGCTAATGAACAGTCTTGCTCAAAGCCATACAACTATTAAGTGGGTACAACTGGCACCAGAAATAGAATCCAGGTCTCTTGTCCTTTAGAGACGGTTTCACTTCAAGTTGACATTAATTTGCATGGTGAGCTTTCTTTCTTTCAATTATAATGTTTTTAATTATGTTTTAGTTATCAAGACATGCAAATCAGGGTATAAATCATTATGCATTTAGCATAGTGGTTCAGAAATACAATCAAAGAGGCCTGAATTTGAACCTCAGCTCTAGTATTTGCTACCTCACAAATTTGGGAATGTTATTCAACCTCTGAAAATACAGTTCCCTTATGAACCTGCCTCAAAGATTATTCTAAGAATTGAAAGAGACAAGGCATCTATGTATATTATATATGTTTGAAACTTCATTAGCATCAGAGCACATAGAGCTCAAAAACATTATTGTTATTATTTTCCATAGGATAACATTTTTCATCATTTCATTTTTCTTCATCCATATCTTTTTAGGGATCAGCAATACAAAATAGATAAAACTGATTACCTCCCATCAAGGAGAATATACTCTATGAGAAGAGATAGAGGAGCTACAAATTGAGCTGTGACAAACCCAAAGCCATCAGCATGAACACAGCACCTCCAAAGCACCGAGAGGAAGCAATTAATTTTGTCTAGAAAAGGAGAATAAGACTTCACAGAAAAAATTACAAGAGCCTGCCCCTTGATGTGAGCCTGGGAGTTCTTCGAGGTATTCCATTTAATTTAGTTTTTGAGGAATTAACAAGCCATTTGGTGTTAACAGTTGGGAGCATTAAAAAGTTAATAAGATTGTCTCTCCATCAGGATCATAGAGTCCTAAAATGCAGAGATGACAGTGATTTATAATGGAGGCTGAGATGTCTGCTGAATATTTCCCCACTCCCTTACAGTGAAGTGGGGACCTGTCATTGGTTGTCAGGGATGAGCTGGGGGCAGAAGTGATACGTATGGGTTCCAGAACAAAGTCCAGAAGAGAAGGTCCAAGAACCCTTAGTCCACATGGTGCACTTACAAGACGGTAGCATTTCAGCGACTGTGAAGCAGAGTCACCCACGGCCCAAGTCAGACAGGCTGTACAAATGAGAAATACATTCTGGTGGTGTTAAGTCATCAGATTTGGGGCTCACTTGTCGCCATAGCATGATGCAGACAATCCTGACTTAACATCTGATGTTAGTGTTCATGGAAAGTGACTCTTCATTTTACAGTGGATGGAAGGATGGCCTAGAAGAAGGGGCGGGGAAAGAGACTGGCCTCAGATGAGGTGGAGGACCCGGGTTATTGCTAAACCTATCTAAACTTTTTACTAGGCAGCAATTTATAATAATATGTTATCTACTCACACGACAATATTTTTAGAATGTAATCTTGAAATCCTCATAAGGACACGCACTCTGGTGCGGCCCATGAAACCTCAGCCTGCCGTTGGGTCATAATGCATTTCAGTATTACAAAAACAGTTATGAATTGCCTGAAGCCAAACAGACCCATCTGTGTGTCTTTGCACGCTACTTCAAAGCCACCCAACCGTCTAAAACCAAACTTCTGAGGAATAAATAGGCAACAAGGTTGAGTCCCAGAGAGTGTCATTTTTAACCTCCAGCATATTTTTGCAGCTGAGTGGTAAACTCCTCCCCAACATTTCTAATGGGAGGCTGACAGACTTCTAACAAAAGCAGTTCCAATGTGCCACTATAATAACCTACTTCTTTTGACTGCATTTATTTTTAATGACTATTTTCCCTGTATGCCAATCCAACCTATGCTGCCAACCCAGAGAGAGGGGGAGGGGAGGAAGCCGAGGACCCAGTACGTTGTCTTGGGCTGCACTGCCACCTAGAGGTAGTAGGATAACCAACCTACTGCTGCCAGGCCAGCGGCAACTGTGAAGTTAACAGGGCACCTTTCTTCCACTGCATGGGGCTGGGTAAAAGAACCTACATTGTTCCCTCAGTTTCACTTAAACAAAGCTGATCATGAAATCAAAAAGCATGACCATGGGTATGTTCGTGAAAATTATTATTGGCCTGAAAGTGGGAGGTCCTTTAAGGAATGGTTCCAAGGGACAATTGGAAAACGGTTTTCTCTGCAGTTCTTTTTATTACAGAGGTTAGATTTGATTTGCAGCTTGAACTGAATTGGCAGAAAATCATTTAGAAATGGAATGTTACAAAAGTCTGAATAGGTCCATATGGTCACAACTGCAATTCGATTGCAAAAGTGGAATTTATTTGAAAGTTACTAGGGATCAACTCAGAGCACGAGAAGTATTGTGGGGACAGAAAAATGGACAAAGCCAATGACAACTTGTTGCATACTTAAGTTCTGGAAATGACAGAATTGGACAGATATTCTTGATAACTGTCACTATCTTGGCAAATTCAAAAGCCTTCTTGTTGATAAGGTCTTTATTTGGCTTTTTCCTCAGGCAATGTCAGTTTGTGCACAAATGCAAACCATTTTAAATAAACATGAGAAATTTGTATTTGATGAAGAAGTTATTTCAACAGTATTAATACAAACACAAGTTCAGGGAAAAGATAATTTCGGTAGGCTTTTGCAAAGATAATGATTTAGTCAACATTATTAATGATACTTGCGATAAGAAACAGGTAAAAAATGGAAACAAATCATTCCTGACCTCAGGGATTTTCAACTGCAACCTGTTCATGACATTTTAAGCCAGTAATAAAGGCTCCTCCTTGAACTTAAGGAGCATATGTACATCAGTAACGCATTCCAGGGACTACAGACCATGTGGCTGCCTTTGTTTGTATAAATTCTGTGAGAGCAAAAAATGATGTGGAAAGAACAACAAAGCAAATCCACAGAAAAGGAAAAAAAGTATTTTGCAGTGCAAAAATTTCAGAGCACAAAATTCAAAACTAGGCAAATTAACAATCCCACTCCTTGGAAGACATGGTCATTTTCAGAAGGGCAAAACTTGCCACAGTTAACTGTTTGTATTTTTGAGGATTCACTAGGGTTCTGGTGCCAGCTCAGTTATTTACTCATTTTGTCCTGAAACAAGCACATGTGATGAGTCCTGTTGTATTTCCATCTTACAGATGAGGACTGGGAGGCACAGAGGCTAAGCAAACTTGGAGGTAAAGCCTGGATCCAGACCCAGGTAGGTAGCGTGTCTCCAGAGTATTTATCTGAGTCTTCAGTCTCCTAAGTTGCTAGGACTACAGATGAATGTCACCACGCCTGGCTGTTTTTTTTTTTTTTTTTTTTTTTTTTTTTTTTTGAGATGAGTTCTCACTATATTGCCCAGGCTGGTCTCCAACTCCTGGCCTCAAGAAATTCTCCCACCTTGGCCTCTCAAAATGCTGATATTACAAGTGTGCGCCACCAAGCCCAGCCTCAAGTCTGTACTCTGAAATACTAAATTTAACACTGTCTCCTTAAAAGATATTTTCTATAGGACAAGTCAAGAGACTGTAATGCTTTTTTCTGTGCAGTTGTTCAAGATGGTGTCTCTGAAAGGTGATTTTATGAAGGTCATTGCTTGTATCTGCTGCCATTCTAAAGACTTTCTTTACTTCTTGGATTCCAGTTCAGGTCAGATCAACTAGCTAGTAACAAAGGCCATAAACCCTTATCAGTGTTCTTAGACCCAATGTTTGTTTCTCCTGGATCCTTCTCTGCTTAGACCTGAACTAAGCCATTTTTCAGTTAACCCATGAGGAATTTCCTTTTTCCAGCCAGCATTCCTGTATACTTCCCCCTCCCAGGCTTGGGCAAAGGGGACTTTTCTGAGGTCAATTAGCATACCAGGTCTGAGGTAGGTGTTCGATAAATACTTGAATAGAATCAATGGAGGCGTTTCTGAAGCTTAATCAAGCCAGAGGCATTTTTCAATATTGACAGGGTCCCTGGCAGCACTTCTAACCTCATCCTAGGTCCCAGGTGGTTGAAGACGGAAAGTGGTCAGTTGGCTACAGGCATTCATTGTTCCTCCCAAGGTGCGCTCTGAGAGAACTGAAACCCTGAAAAGACTCAATAATAAGATTTAAAAAAAAAAATCAGCCAAGGGAAATAAGGCTCATCTGCAAATGTCGTTAAACTGAATGCCTCTTTGTTGTACCTTGTAGATCCTTCTAGTTAGTGAGGGTGAAAGGGAGGTCCCTATCAATCCTCAAAGCTGCCACTGTTCATACAACATATTCAGTTGGCAATAGCTTTAATTATTGTCTCATGCTATCAGGATATAATAAAATCTAAATTATCCATTGGGTTGGAGAAAAGGAAAATGGAGGAATATGAAATCTGGAGGTATACTCTTAATACTAATCCCACTGGATGGTAGCTTTTGTTCCTCTCATTCAGAAGTATTGACTGAATGCCTGAAAAAAGAACTAACAGATCAACCAATGAGGAAACAAGTAAATGAAGAAACCAAGATGTCCCCGGCCAATCAAAGGTAAAATGTTGCCATAGGCAGCCCTGCTTATACCTCTATGCAATGGACAGCCAAGCAGTCCATTTTCTCCTTGTACATAGGCAGTGTCTGGAGCCAGGATGTATAAGCTAACTAGTGACCTAGCTGGCCTGATCAGGAGTGGGTGGCTCCAGCAAGCCTAACTCCACAGAGCCAGAGAGCATTCATAGCCTCGCATCCAGGAGAGTGTGCCAGCGATGGAAGCCAGAGGTGTGCGTCTGCAGTGAGTCGTCAGGATAAAGGAGGTTGGTGGTAGGTATTGGAAATCAAGAGAGAGAGCCAAGGTGAAGATCCAAGAGGTTAGAGAGCCACAGAAGGTGAGCCAAGCAGATTAGAGTCGGTGGGCAGGAGGGCAGCCTGCGCCAGCACCGGAGACCACAAGTATTTTGCTCGGCTGGGCTTTCTTTTGGTTTTGTATTTCTTCTTTAAATGGGTAATACATGTACATGGAGCCAATCTCAGAAGGTTCCAAAACGGATACCAAGCAGTAATCTCATTCTCACTCTTGTCTCCCAATTCCCCAATTCTCCTCTCCTGAATTTCTTCTGTATCTTTCCTTAGAGAGCCTATGCATAAGTAAGCATATGTGTATTCACATCCTTTATACCACAAACCACATCATGGTATACATATCATTCTGTAGCTTTCTTTTTCACTTGACAATACATCTTAGACATGGTTCCAGAGCAGTATATATAGAGCTGGTTCATTCTTCCTTGAGGCCTCATAGTACTCCATTGCATTTAACTCATTTTTAAATGAATATTTAGGTTGTGTTCCAATAATGCTGTAATGATAAGGCATTTTGGATATGTGTAGACATATCTGTGAAAGTGAAGCTGCTGGGTTACAGAACATATGCACCTTAAATTGTGATAGATATTGCCAAATCACCCCCCAAATGGGTGATATCAGTTAATCCTCCAAACTATGCATGTGCATAGAAATACTTCCCAATGCAATTTACTATCAAACTTTTTGCAATTGCCAAGTTAATCATTAGGAAAAGTAATATATCATTATGGTTTTAATATGCACTTTTCTTATAATGTATGATATTGAGAAACTTCTTAATGATAAAAATTGACAGAGATGAAAATGTATTAGGACCCCTTTGAGAGGCCTCCAATTGAAGGGGCCAATATTCTGGGAACCAAGAGACCTGGGTTTGACATTTGAGATACTGCCTTGTTGATGAAGCACCTACGATGTGCAGATATATTTGCTCCTCAGGCAGAATTTTGCTGTTCCATAATGCTGTTATTTATCAGAAACAAACCTGATTAAATGATTTTTCTAAAGCTACCTTTCTGATAAGGGGAAGAGCTAGATCCATGTCCCAGTCTATTGGACTGCACATCCTGTGCTTTTTCCAAGTCCTGGTTTTACTAACTGCTACCTTGGAACCAAAAGACCAGTGGATCTGAGATCAGAAAACCTGAGTGTGTACATCAGTCTGCTACTCACAAGCCATGTGACTTTGAGTAAATAACTTAACCTCTTTGGTGGGGTCTCAGTTTTATCAACTGATTTATCAAAAAAAAAACTGTAGTTGTTACCTGAAAGTCCTTTCAGGTCTCAGACTTTTAAGACTTTGTAATATGGCAAAAATTCTGATGTCTTATTGGTAAAAGAAAAGCAAGTGTCCTGGATTATCCAAATGCATCATCACCTCATCTCCTAGAAATTGAGAGCTGATATATGTAAACACCTCATTTAGAAAATGACCACCACCTTCAGCTCCTTCCTAGATGCCACCTGCATTGTGAAGGAAGCGCTTTTCTGCTTTTATTCATCTCTTTAGAACTATTCCTCTATCACTCCTTTTTCTTTTCTCTTTTTTTCCCCTTTTTCCCATTACCCATGTACAGAGTCACCTTAGGCTAAGGAAACACAACCGAAGAGAAATTAATTTTTTTCTATACTATGGTTCATCTGAGTGTTGTTTCTTTGTTTTTAACATTTTGAAGCGGTCTGCAGCCTCCTCTCCAGCGTAAGGACAGGCTGGTGAGAGGAAACAGAGACAGAGCTTCCCAATGGCCCAAGGCTCCCAGGTGAGCAAATCCCTTTAGAGAATACAGTTGTCATGCTCTTTATCTGTAAGATTCTTTACGAAGAAAAAACAAATGTCTGCAAATTAGTTGCTCACATTTGTATCACTCCTTGACCTAACTAGCACATACTTCACTTCATTTGGTTGGTGTTCGTTTAATGTTCTATGCAGAGAGTGGGGAAAACAGCCTGGCAAATAACCAGAAAGAACATCCACTCTGATCATGGGCCAGGTGTCAAGCAATGTGCAAAACACCTAACTTTCTTTACTTTTTAATCTAAATAGTCTTTAATATAGATAAGATAGATGTGGAAACTAAAACTCAAGATATGTTTGTAAGTTGCCCAAGGTCACAGAATTAGGAAGTGGCAGAAGTGGAATTCAAGGCCAGGTCTGTCAGATTCCTAAGCCCATCTGTATACAATATTGGGTACAATGACCTCTGTTCCAACTCAGCAATTCCTAGGTCTTAGAAGTCATCTAGACATGAATTCTCAAGGGGGCTGATATTATCCCCAAGAGGGGAAAATTGTTTTTCTTGGAGGGGAGGGTGAGAGGGACCTTCCTTTTTAAATATATAAAACACAGCTATGTGCACAGTTCATAAACATTTATGTAATGTTATCTGTGGCATTAACATTTCCTGGGCAGAGAGCAATTAGGAAAATATGTCTAAAAAGAATTTTTTGTGGGAAATTAAAACTTGAGAAACACTGATCTAGACATATCCCTAATGCAGCTCTTGAGTGCCTTGTGCTGTGTCGTGCTGCCCCCTCTTTGTCTACTCATCTCTTTCCATCAGACACATAAGGTTTATATGTCTTCTGAACAGGATTGCTAAATTTGACATTATCAATCAGTGGGCAGCTACTTTTAAAATTGTAGCCACCCCTAGTTATTTTATAAAGGAGAGGTTGGAAAGCATTCAGGTTGGGCTCTATCAAGGTGTGAGCCCAACTCCAAGTGTCCACTAGGCTGAAGCAGACTGGCCACCACCATCTGACTGGGTTCCAACCATCTCCTCAATCTGCTCTTGCTGCTCCTTGCTCTTCCACTCTCCCCAGACTTCCGCTCTCCTTTCTCCATCTTCTTCTTTTTCATCTCCTCTAAAGTTCATAAAGGAAATGGCCTGACCTTGACTTTAGAGGATGAGACCCACCTGGGTATGTTCACTGGCACAAAAGTTGAGGCCACTGTGGTTCCCCACCTCTCTTCACCAGCTCAGCTGTCCTGTGTAAAATAAGATCTGGGGAAATGACTACACCTTAATTCAACCCAACCTGAATATGTAAAGTACATGAAAGAAGCGGGAAGGGTTGATGCTGAAGAAATGGCATATGATCCAGGTCTCCAAGGAGCTGATGCTCTCTGCACCCCGTTTTCCCCTAAACATATGTTCAGACAGAACTTTCCTACCTTTTTCTATTTGATTTCTCCAGTCTTCTTCATCTTGGTTAAGGACCCCGAAACAACTCAAAACAGAAATCCTAAAGATTTTCAAAATATTTCCTTAAGTAATTTAAAAAACTGGCCTTCTCAATTTCTACCTACTGTACTCTAAAGATTATTAACATTTCCTCTCCTTGCAGTTTTTCCTGCAATCAGTTTCCTCACTGAAAGTGTAACAGGTGTATATAGCCATAGAGGTCACCTGCCCTCGACTGCTGTTCTGAAAGTGGAGACACCTGTGGGTAAAGTGGACCGATCACAACGTCTCTTAACGTTACTGCTAGACTGTGAGATCCTGGAGGGCACCAGCTGTGTTTTGTTCATCTGTTTGGTCCTCTCCTCCTGACTACACATACACACACACACACACACACACACACACACACACACACACACCCCTCAAAGCACCTGGCTGTAGCAGGAATTCTGGAAATGTCTAGTGACTGTAGTAGTTTCCTAGGCAAACGGTAACAAATTATGAACTGGGTGGCTTGAAGCAACAGAAATTGATCCTCTCCCAGTTCTGTAAATCAGAAGTCTAAAATCGAGGTATTGACAGGGCCAGGCACCCCTGAAGACTCCAGGGAGAATCCATTTGATCCCTTTCTCTTGGCTGTTTGTGTTGCCGGCAGTCCTTGGCATTCCTTGTCTTGAAGACACATCACTCCAGTCTGTCACATGGTGTCCTCCCTGCGTGTGCCTCTACATGTTTTCCCCTATTCATGTATGGACACCAGTCACATAGTGTTAGGGCCCACCCTAGTCAAACATGACCTCCTTGTATTTTGAGTACATCTTCAAAAACCTTGCTTCCAAATTAGGTCATATTCACTGCTAATGGAATTTAGGTTTTGACATATATTTTAGGAGATATAATTCAATTTACAACAATGCTTTCGTTAAAAAATGAGTAAATAAGTATGTATTTCACAGAATAAAGGAGGAAAACAGGGAAGGAGGGAAGAAAGGAAGAAAGGAAGGAAGAAGGGAGGGAGGGAGGGAAGGAAGGAAGGTGATTTTTCATAATATTTGAAGTATTCTATCAAGAGAAAAATAGCCATCTCAGCTAGGTTTCCTGAGTTTGTATTCTGATGAGTCATTATGTGCTTTGTATTCCTTTGTAAAACTGTCTCACATAAACAAGTCTTTTCCCCTAAGTCTAGTGATTAATTTCCTATCTTTATGCCTATTAGGGTTCTTTTTAAAAAGAAAATTACCTGATAGTCAGTGCTGTGCATTAAATGCCATTAGTAGCTTAGGTTAGGATCTTCTTTACTTGTTTGTTCATGGGGGAAATAATTTTATTTCTATGCTTAAGAGACTCACTAGTAACCAAGTCATGTGCATTCCTTTCTCTGACTTGAAGCTTAGCCCTATGTCTCTCTGTACCCACCAAAAAGAAAGAAAAAATACAAAGAAGGAAGGAAAGAAGGAAGGATGGAAGAATGGAAGGAAGGAAAAAGAGAGAAAAAACAAAACAAAAAAAGAAAGACAGAGTGGAGGAAAGCAACCCCACACTGTCGGTTTTTGTTGCTTCAAAGCAAGAGGAAGTGTGGCATCTTGAACTATCAGTCTGAAGACAAGAAGCCTGGGTCCTGGGTCCAGTTCTGAAACCACAATGACAACCACAGGCTACCCCTGATTACCAGCTACTTCACCAATTAAAACAAGTGTATGGATAATCTCCAAACTCATTCTCAGCACTAGTGCTTGGTAACTCTATCCTGAGAGTCTGCTCATGGACTGAATCTATGGAGATGAGAAAGTTTCTGCCCGACTCTGCTCCCACCACTGCCTATTGAATTGGTAAATCAAGAATTAGTTCTTAGGAGAACTGCAGAGCTTCCAATAGCCAAGACTAATGGGAAAAAAAGACCCTATAGAAACTATAGTCTTACTAAAACAAGAACTGCAAAAGTCCTGATCCACCCCAGGAAAAGACCATTGAGACGGTCGCCTTGAATTTGAAACAGAACATTAGCCACCTCACATTGCCATCCCCTCCTTCCAAGCACTTCAACTCGATGAGTTCAGACAGTAGAAAGGGAAGATGTTTCCCAGGTTTTTTTTGTTTTTTTTTTGTTTTTTTTTAAACACATATTATAATTATTAAGTCATGAGATATTTTCTTCTCTAAGAGTATTAAGACTGAAAAGTCTGGGTGATCTATTTTTTGTTTAACTTTTATTTTTATTTATTTACTTTTTAAATTTAATTTTATTTTAAGTTCTGGGATACTGTGCAGGATATGCAAGTTTGTTACATAGGTAAATGTGTGCCATGGTGGTTTGCTGCAACTATCAACCCAGCACCTAGGTATTAAGCACTGCGTGCATTAGCTCCTTATCTTAATGCTCTCCCCCCAACTCCACCACCTCCTGACAGGCCTGGTCGTGTGTTGTTCCCCTCCCTGTGTCCATGTGTTCTCATTGTTCAGCTCCCACTTATGACTGAGAGCATGCAGTGTTTGGTTTTCTGTTCTTGCTTGTGTTAGTTTGCTGAGGATGATGGCTTCCAGCGTCATCCATGGCCCTGCAAAGGACATGATCTCATCCTTTTTCATGGCTGGGTGATCTTTAAGACATGCATTGGCTAAGACAGGGTACTGTAGTGCAAAGATTCTACCAGACCTAGGTTTGAGTCCCCGCTCTGTCATGTTGGCCCTGAATTAACTTTGCTAAGCCACTTGACTTGGCTAAGCCTGTTTCCTTATCTGTTAAAACAGGAGTTATTGCAAGCATAACATGAGAAAACATGTCAAAAGCTTGTAGGACACAGTAAACACTTGGGAAATACTAGCTTTCCTATGATAAGAAATAGATATCTTATCTGTGCCTTCCAGAATATGAGCTAAGCACAAGTCTTATTGATACTCTATGGGTGGATTTCTAGCATCCTTTATGATAGACCGTCAGCACACGGTCAGTTGTATATGCCTCCATGTATGTTAGTAATTCCCCTGTGTGCATGATCAGTACTCTCACCGACATTTCACTGAGTCTAAAATCTCAGGAGTTATAAACTTCTCAAAAGGCCATATATGTTTATAGCCATTTGAACAGCTTCTAAAACATTAAGAAGTATGGAGCAGACAAACCAGTGGCTGGTGGGGAAATCCTGTGGGAACCCACATTCTCCCGTTGCTAAACAGCTGGAATTTACTACTGCTTCCATTTTCTCCAGTTGACAAGAAGATAGCCTTTTCTATGATCTTGTGAACTAACCAATATGTTCTTCAAGAATAAGAAGTATACCTTCTTTTTCAAATTTTCTCTCCAGCAGTTCAAAGACTTCTCTTCCTAATTAGTGCTGTATAAGTGTTTAGTTGGCCGGGTCAAGTTGTAGTCATTTACAGAAATTTGATGTTTGAAATGACAAGTTGCTCACTTACTGCTCTCAAAGGATACTTAGGAATTTTAAAAAATCACCAACACACCTCATTAGAAGGTTAAAAAGAAAAATATTAAGGAATAAAACTTTCTTCCTTTAAAAAATTGATGTCACCTACTAACATGAAAATTGTGACAATAAAAAGATAATCATATATAATTATTGCAGATATTGCAAAAAACAGAATCCTGGATCCCCAAAGTACCAATCCACAGAAACTCTGAATATGTTACCTTACTGTCAAAAGGAATGTTGCAGATGTAATTTAGGATCTTGAGATGGAAAGACTCTCTTGGATTATTCAGGTAATCTCAATCCAGTCACAAGCGTCCTTGTAAGGGAAAGAAGGAGGCAGGAGTGTCAGCGTCTGAGGAGATGGGAGGACAGAAGCTGAAACTGGAATGACACCATGGCTGGAAGGGGCCATAAGCCAAGGATTTCAGGTGGCCTCTTAGCAGCTGGAAAAGACAAGGAAGGGATTCTTCCTTAGAGCCTCTAGAAGGAAGGCCATTCTACTGACACTTTGATTTTAGCTCATAAGACCCATTTTTGTATTGCTGGCCTTATGAACTTGCTTTGTTTTAAGTCATAAAGTTTGTGAGGACTCATTAGAGAACAATAGGAAAGTAATACAGATCAAGTAGAAAAACAAGACCTAATAACAGACTAATTTTTTGGCTTTTTGATTGATTCATGGATGAATTGTATATATAAATACACACTCTCTCTCTCTCTCTCTATATATATATATACACACACACACACACACACGCACACACACACTATATATTTTGGAGCCGGAGTCTCACTCTGTTGCCCAGGCTGGAGTGTCGTGGTATGATCTAGGCTCACTGCAACCTCCATCTCCCTGGTTCAAGAGATTCTCCTGCCTCAGCTTCCCGAGTAGCTGGAATTGCAGGTGTCCACCACCACGCCTGGCTAATTTTTGTATTTTTAGTAGAGATGAGGTTTCATCATGTTGGCCAGGCTGGTCTCAAACTCCTAACCTCAGGTGATCCACCCACCTTGACCTCCCAAAGTGCTGAGATTACAGGCATGAGCCACCACGCCCGGTCTATATTGTGTTTTATTTTTGAACCTTAGCAAAATGATCTCATCCAAAGGCCACTGGGTAACTCACAGAATTGATAGGAAGCCTTGACAGAACCCCGTGCGGATTACAAACAATAAGCTTCAGAATCCCAGGGGGTATAGCTAACACCACGTCCCAGAGAGTCTAGAGTCCAGTCAGGATGTTCCCCATGCTGGCCTGCCACTACAGCACCGTGATGTAAGTGATTCAATACCTGCCCTTCAAGTTTGCATTGCTCCTTTAGAGCTGGGTGCTGGGCGCAGGCATGGTCTGTGCTAAGTCTAGGTTACACACCTAAACCCCAGGTTCAGGAGACGGGGAGAGGCAGTGTTCTTTCCTTTCAGCTTCTCTAGTGATATGTAGAGTTCTGCTTCCCACTGATATTCACAGAGAGACTCCCCTTAAAGAAAAGGGTGTCCAGATGCCAGAAAAAAAAAGAAGTGGCAAATGTCTACCACAGGGTCTGATCATCTGAGTCATTTAATTTCTTGATTATTAATCAATACGTTTAAAATTTGACGAAGACTCATTTGCCTGTAGTTATTAAAAACACAGGCAAGTGACATAAAAGTGTTTTCATAAAATGCAAATATATGTTAGAGAAAGTTTTCTTTTCTTTTTTGTTTTTGAGACAGAGTCTCACTCTGTCACCCAGTCTGGAATGCAATGGCACAATCCCGACTCACTGCAAGGTTCTGCTCACTGCGAGGTTCAAGTGATTTTCCTGCCTCAACCTCCCAAGCAGCTGTGATTACAGGCATCCACCACCACGCCTGGCTAATTTTTTGTATTTTTAGTAGAGACAGGGTTTCACCACGTAGGCTAGGCTGGTCTGGAACTCCTGACCTCAGGCCATCCACCCGCCTCTGCCTCCCAAAGTGCTAGGATTACAGGTGTGAGCCACCACGCCCAGCTGAGAAAGTTTACAAATTGCTTTCCATAGAACATTAGTTTTCCTCTTCCCTCCCTCTCTTCCTTTCTTCTTTCCTACCTTCACTCTTTTCCTCATTTTTTCCTTTATTTCCTGAGAATAAGCTTAATTTTAGCTTCCTAAGAGTTTGTAAGAGACCCTCTGGGTGTATCAGTTGAAAATCGATGGGTTCGCTTTTGGAAACAGGGCTCACCAGAGATAGGCAACCTGGGAAGATGAGTGTGAGCTGAGCACTGGACATCCAGCAGCAACATAGGCAGGGAGAGTGTGCCGCTTTGTGATTCTTTTATTCCTTTCTTTTCTTTCCCTTCTTTTCCTCCTCCCTTCCCTTCTTTCTCCCTCCCTTCCCTCCTTCCCTCCTTTCCGTCTTCCTTCCTTCCCTTCCAGGTTCTCTTTTCTCTTTCTTTCTCTCCATGGCCAAACACTTTCTCTTGGGACAGCTAAAACCAGAATGCAGTATCACATAAAAAAGACTGCATTGACATACTTAAATTCCCAGGACCCTCAGTTCTTTAGGGATGCCTAATGGCTGGTATCATTGCTTACCAAAGTCTTGAACTTGATGGAGCTTATGTTGAAAACTAAAGTTTATATTTTTAATTTTTATCTTTCAATTCTGTTTTTCCACAAACTTTTTTTTTTGAGATGGAGTTTCACTCTTTGTTGCCCAGGCTGGAGAGCAGTGGCACGATCTCGGCTCACTGAACCTCTTCCTCCTGGGTTCAAGCGATTCTCCTGTCTCAGCCTCCCAAGGAGCTGGGGTTACAGGCACCTGCTACCACGCCTGGCTAATTTTTGTATTTTTAGTACAGACGGGGTTTCACCATACTGGCCAAGCTAGTCTCGAACTCCTGACCACCTTGGTCTCCCAAAGTGCCAGGATTACAGGTGTGAGTCACTGTGCCTGGCCTCCACAAACTTTTTGAAGTCCTCTCATATAGCATAGGAGAGATCAGGTTTTTTGAGACTTTAAATATCTTGAAAATATCATTATTATTCACATTTTATTAATATTTTGGCTGGGTGTAAAATTACAAGTTGGAAACAATTTTCCTTCAGAAATTGGAAGGCATTGCTTCACTGTCTTTTTGCTTTCTGTGTTTCTGTTGAGATCTATACAACCATTCTAATTCCTGTTTTCTAATTTGTTTTCCTTTTTTACTGGAAACTTGGAGAGTATTTTTCTCCACACATAGGGCTCTAATGACAGTATACTCTATTTCCGTCCATTCTCCTGTGGTTCTAGGTAGGCTGTTTCAATGTAGCAACTCACACTCTTTAGTTCTGGATATTTTGTCTTGAATAATTTATGATTATGCTATCCTATTTTCTCCATTGTATCCTTCTGGAACAGTTGTTTTTGGACATCGGACATCCTTCCTCTCCTGTCTTCTCTTTGTGCTCTTCTTTCTGCAAGGTGCCCCCAAATTTATCTTCCAAAGTTTATTTAGTTGTTGTTGTTAGTAACTTCTATCATGTTTTTAATTTCTAGAAGCTTATTTTTGCTCTAGGAATGTCCTTATTGATAATACCTTGTTCTTGTTTCATGGCTGCAATAGTTACATCTATCTCTCTGAATACATTGATAGATTTTTTTTTTCTCTCTGCATATGTTCTGTTTCCCTGTGCTGATATTTTTCTGTTTTGTTTGTTTTGGTCTGCATTTTCCATGTTAAGAGGCTTTCCACAAATATCCAGTGATCCTTGGATTGCTCAGGGGAGCTAATAACCTGATTTAAAGTTCTGAATGTGGGGAAGAACTTGTCAACTTTGAACTTTACTGCAGGGTGATCAGGGGAGCCATTTGTTGTAAACATACCTGATGTATCTTTAGGGCTTTCCTCTTGTTAGGGCAGCACTTCGGAGAAAAGTCTCTCAATCTCTGGAGGATAAAGGATCAGTGTTCTGAAAGCTGAGTGGGGAGTATTAGCATTTAGCATTCGGCACTCAGAATAGATGATGTCATCAATTCCGCCAAATTTTGAACAGCACCAACACATTCAACTGCATCCAGTGGCATCCATAACTCTAGAAGCCCTCTGTTTTTCTCACTCAAGAAAACACATCACCAGACTTTACACAGGGTAATAATGGTGTAGCATGAGAGAATAATCTGTAAGGACAGAGTTGCTTCTCAAACTGCATTCACACTACTTTGCCTCACAGCACCATTTGAGGTACCTAATTCTATCACTTCCTGAGCCTTCTGAGAAATCCAGAATATATATCTGAATTGTTCACAACTCCCTCCCAGGACTGACCTAGGATTCAGCTTTCTTGGGTCTGTTAACTCAGAACTCAATTATCTCAATATTCAGTTATCCATCTGCTTTCCAGCTTCACAATTTTGATGGTTCTGTCTTCTGTTCTTGTGGATAGATTTAAAACTCCCTTTGACTCTATTATTAATGGGATTTTAGGGAGGAGAGAAATGATATGCTATGTCACCCTAGAAAGCATTCAATAAATCTGATTCTTTAACAAATGACTCTCAATCTTAGGTACAGTTTGCTAATCTGTGGATGTTTTGCTCTTACCTTTTACCAACAGCGAATGTTGCTCAACAGCAATTGTTGCGGCCTGAGCATTCCTCTGGAAGCTTTGTCTCAGAGGGGTACCCAGCCATATGAGGTGTCAGTCTGCCCCTACTGGGGGGTGCCTCCCGGTTAGGCTACTCGGGGGTCAGGGACCCACTTGAGGAGGCAGTCTGTCATTCTCAGATCTCAAACTCCATGCTGGGAGAACCACTACTCTCTTCAAAGCTGTCAGACAGGTACATTTAAATCTGCAGAGGTTTCTGCTGCCTTTTGTTTGGCTATGTCCTGTCCCTAGATGTGGAGTCTACAGAGGCAGGCAGGACTCTTTGAGATGTGGTGGGCTCCACCCAGTTCGACCTTTCTGGCCACTTTGTTTACCTACTCAAGCCTCAGCAATGGCAGGCGCCCCTCCCCCAGCCTTGCTGCCGCCTTGAAGTTAGATCTTAGACTGCTGTGCTAGCAATGAGGGAGGCCCTGTGGACATGGGACCCTCCCAGTCAGGCATGGGATATAATCTGGTGTGCCGTTTGCTAAGACCCTTGGAAAAGCGCAGTGTTAGGGTGGGAGTGACCCTGTTTTCCAAGTGCTGTGTGTCACAGTTTCCCTTGGCTAGGAAAGGGAATTCCCTTACCCCTTGCTCTTCCTGAGTGATTGCCTCACCCTGCTTCAGCTCTCACTGGGTGGGCTGCACCCACTGTCCAACATGCCCCAGTACCTCAGTTGGAAATGCAGAAATCATCCGTCTTCTGTGTCGCTCATGCTGGGAGCTATAGCCAGGAGCTGTTCCTATTCGGCCATCTTGGAACCATCCTCGGAAATGTATTTCCATGCTGATATCTGAAAAGAAAAGTTGTTCTTTTTACTTTAAATCTTGCAAAATGATATGCTTTCCTGGGGATTCATTCACATTATGTGTATTTGGGGATATATCTATGGGCAATCTTTCTTTCTAACAAGCTATTAAGTTCAGTTTCCATTTAGTTAGAGAATTCCATTATCCCACTACCACTTTTGCTATCATTTAGATTCAAAATCCCAGACAGGCTCCAATATTTTCCTCATCCCTTCCACTACTTGATCCTGTCAGCCATTAGTAAATGGAGATCCTGCCCTAATCATTCCATTCACACTTTTCCATTCTAACTTTCAGACCCTTATTTCTCTCTCCTCAATTGTTTCCTCCTGTTAATCCACCCTTTACAATAACCTATCCTATATGATACCACAACTTTGTGTCCATTGAAACACCAAGAACGTACGTGGAAGGTAGTCAATGAACTTATGTCAAAGAGAATCCTCTAAAATGTTCTATCCCCAGTGTGACTTGGCATACTCTTGGAGGTCTGTTACTCATTGGTGGCAGTATCCAGGGTCTTGAACAAGACCAATGCAGCCAATGGTGCTGCAAAATGATTTTTTTGTTTTTTTAATTGAGGGCAATCACAGTGATTCAAGACCTTTACATACATTAACTCATTTAGTTCTCAGAACAACTCCACAAGAAAGGTACTGTTACCATTCTTATTTTACAAATAAAGAAGTTGGGATACATAGAGGTTAAGTCCCTTGCTCATAGTTACCCTACTACATGTGAGGCTGGGTTCAAACCAGGCAGGCTGGCCTCAGAGCTCATAACCATGGACATTATACTGCCTCTTACTTATATTGTCCATCATCATCATGTATGTGTGTCTATGTGTGTGTGTTGGTGGTGGTAGGGGTGTTGGCACTCTTTGCAAAGCCTACCTTATTTAACTAGTTAATTCTTTGACCATCCATTCAACAATTAGGACGATTAAAGTATCAAGCACTGCACACAACAGAAGGGAGGTGGTAGGAGACAAAGTGGCTAAGGGCAGGGGGCATCTGTCTATGTAAGAAGTATAAGGGCAACAAGGATGCTGACAAATTTTAAAAAGGTACTACGGGAGTGAGGGCAGGTAGCCTCAGCCTACTGGGGTGCATGGGAATATGGGGGTAGAAAGAAAGGGGTGAGAATCAGAGAAAAGGTCTAACTCCTCAGAGGACATGAGGATGGCCAGAGCACTGACATTCTTCTACAAAAGCCTCACTATTCCTGGCTGTCCTGCCCCAGGCTGGTCTACCTGCTGCCCCGTTGGTCAGGATGACTTGTCTGTGCCACAGCACTGAACACCAGGCGTGCATTCTTCTCTCCCAAAAGTCGGCTCACCATGGCCAGAAAAGGCAAGTGTTTTAGAGGTATGGTTTCAGGCAGACACATCCTAGAAGTAAAATTACTTCAGGGATATCTGCAGTAAAGTTGAAGGAAATAGTCAAAAGGCCAAAGGAAGCAAGTTTTATTGAATTTACAATGTAGAAAATATTTGTAGTTCCTTAGACATTTGCATTGCTATAAAAATTACACTTTATTTTTATAATTATTAATGGTTTGAAGAGAAATAAACAGTATAAACGAAATATGGCCCACACAATGAAAATGTAAACCATATAAATCAAAATCATAAAATAATTATTCAATACTCAGAGGTCTACTTAATATATACATATGAAATTTCTTACACACACATACAATAAAAGCCCACAAAAACCATCACTCTGAAGCTGATCACTGTACAAATATGAAAATAAATCTTTATCTTTAACCTCAATTTTATCTTCAGCAGGAGGGCTGTGCAACTTGGGTTTATGCAAATCACATGAAGTATTAAATAATCAAATGTCACATATGTCATATAAAGCAGCAAGCGAAAAAAATAAATTATGAAAATGCATGGGCTAAAAGTTAACAGTGAAAAACATCTCCTTTCCAACATTATTTTCCATAATAAAATTAAAATATTTTACAATGTATCAGGATACATTTTATAAAGGACTATAGTATAACTGTGATTTTAAAAGCTCTTAAAGAAAAACAGGGACAAGGTGAATAACTTCGACAGTAATATGCAAATGTATTAAGTCTAAGATAAAAACATTAAATATTTTTGTCCTTACTGAAAATGTGCTTTAAATTTGAGAACACCTTCATGAAATCAAAACGCTGGTAATAATCAGGATCTCCCAGCACTTCAGCATACATTAAGAAGCTTCTCTTTAAACATGATTGCTAACCAGAGCTCTAAGTCTCTAATTTGGATTATGTTACCAAAATATTTATCAGGGCTCAAATAGTTAAAGACGATTGGTTGACGATCAAAGGCACTGGTGTAATCTCATCAACGTGGGGTACGTTGATGGGACAATCCAGAGATAAAGACTATGAAAATACTTCTGTATTACAGGTATACTTTTTTACAGATTGTAAAACAAATAAAAAGAGACACTTTGGAGAGAATAAATAAAGGCAACACAGTAACATATAAACTAACAGTTTTGTGCAACTGCATCAAAATCTAAACATGTGTCCCATATATCAGCATCTATATCAGATCCAATCTCATCAATCTCATCAAAAGATGCCACTAAGACAAACAGCCATGGCAAAACTTTTGCTTCGTCGTGCCACATAAATAATACACCCTTATTTTGAAAAATTTCCCATACGCAAGACATTCTGTATGATTAGAAATGTAATCTTTTCTTTTTCTGGAACCAGGAAACAGGAATTCATGGCAGAGTTGCTGAGGATAGATCCAACTTTCCAGCAAAAATATCAGATATCTTCAATAGGGATAAGGTATGTTTATAAAAGTTAAATGATGTTGTAGCTATTTATAATCTTTGCCTGTAACATATCTGGTCAATTCCCATTTTTTAAAAAACCGACGCTTGCGGAATATAAGGTTCTACCACAAACATCGTGAACAGAAAAAATATTGCTACATGGAATTGTTTTGATTCATCAAAAATAAATGTTTTTAGCTTATATAATACAATAAATAACAGCTATTTTTTTAAGTTCCTTCAGGAAGCGGCTTGGGGCCTGGACCTAGATGAAGCAAGGTAAATTAGAATTCGGTGTTGTAGCCCCACCCTAGGCTCAGGTGTTGACTCCTTTTGGCTCTTAGAGACATCTCAGTGGGGAGGTCTGGGAAGCAATGCAGATTCTGGAAGGAGAGTAGGCCCAACCAGGTCATTGGTGATGATGAGGGACTAGTCACATTAAACAAAGGACCCTGACTCACCTTTCCGAGTGGCAATTCCTCTTTTATAGACATTATTTCAAAACCATACATAGTATTTCTTTCATTGATTATTACTTAAGGAAGTTAATGTTAGCAACTATGTTAGGGGACTTGGATTACATTACAGGTTACGCTTCTAAACCATGGGAAGGTTTGAAATCAGCAGGGATATTTTCATTTTGCAAAATGTTAAATCACTCTAAGTACTAGTATTTTTTTTAGTGAGATAATTCACAACCATAAAATTCACCCTTTCAAAGTATACAATTCAGTGGTTCCTAGTATATTCAAACAGTTATGCAACTATTACCCCTATTCGAATTCCAGAACATTCTCATCATCCCTCAAAGAAACCACATACCCTGTCCTCCCTTTCTCAGCCCCTGGCAACCACTCCCTTAAGTGAAGAGTAACAACTTTCCCGGGCATTGTGCTTTCAGCAGTATGTGGCTTTACATGTTTTCATTACAATTTTTAACACCAAATTTAAACAATGGGCTTTGTAACTATTCTGAGATTATGAAATATCCTCTTTTATATACAACTATTTTTGTCTCAAGCATGTTTCTTTATACATAAAAAATAGATGTTTGTTTCCATTTTTTTCTCAATTAAATTCTGTCCTTATTTCAGACGTGAGAAAGAGCAATACTCCAATATTAAAAAAGCAGGAATAACCACAGTTCTTATTATTAGCTGTGGGCCACCACACTCTCCTTCCTACTGCTTCCTACAGAATCTGAGGTGCCAAGGGCTGCAAGGCCTTTGAGGGCAAGCTGCGCATTTTACAGATGAAGAAACAGATCCGACACGGGCTAGTGACATGTTCAAGATCACGAGGCCAGTTAACAGCAAACCTAGGATGAGAACCCCTTCTTACTAGAACTGTAATATCAAATATTTAAATGCTGACTTTGTGGGTAACCTAATTCAGCTACCACATGAATCTAATTATGTCAATTTCCTCTACAGCTTTGATCTGAGCATGTGAATTTTTTTTTTTTTTTACCATTTTAGAAAACATTTACATGTTATCTTTTAAGACCTGTAAGGACATGACTAGTCTATTTAACCAGAGGGCCCAAATCACCCACTGAGACAAAACAAAGAAGAGCCAAAGCTCCAGAGGGACCTGAGAGCAGGGTTCAAGTTTCCTGCACTGTAACTCTCCATATGACAGTGTCAGTAGGATGTGCCACTCTGTTAACAGCCAAATAAGTCACACAAATTCAATATTCTGGAAATGAAGACTTCACAGGTCAAGGATGTTTGGGATTTAGCCATTGCAACAATTCTTCATCTGCGGTGACTTTTTGGAATTGGTCCCGGTGAGATTGGTAATGGATTTGCTGTCATCCTTATCAGTTCTCTTTTTCACTTCT
>NW_012117876.1:5508-6157 GCF_000951035.1 Colobus angolensis palliatus | reverse complement strand
ACCAAAAAATAGATAGTTTTAAAATTAGCCAGGCATGGTGGTATGCACCTGTAGTCCCAGCTACTCAGGAGGCTGAAGTGGGAGGATTGCTTGAGCCTAGGAGTCCAAGGCTGTAGTGAGTCATGATTGTACCACCGCACACCAGCTTGGGCTAGAGTAAGACCCTGTCTCAAACAACAATAAAGAGGGATAAAAAAGAAAAGACAGAAGGAGAAGACAGCCATCTGTAGTCAAATACTCTAGCCCGAGAAGACTGCTGTCTACAAGCCCAGGAGAGAGGCTTCAAAAGAAACCAACCTCACAGACATCAGGACCTTGGACTTCTAATCTCCAGAATCGTACGAAAATTTAATTACTGTTGTTTAAAGCACCCAGATTGTGTAGTCCTTTGTTATGACAGCTCTAGCAGACTAACACACTTTATGAAAAATTTTACGGCAGGCACAGTGGCTCACACCTGTTATCCCAGCACTTTGGGAAGCCAAGACAGGTGGATCACTTGAGCCCAGGAGTTTGAGGCCAGCCTGGACAGCATGGTAAAACCCTGTTTTTACAAAAAAAAATACAAAAATTAGCCAGGCTGGTGGCACATACCTGTAGTCCTAGCTACTCTGGAAGCTGAGGAGGGAGGATCACTTGAGGCCAGGAG
>NW_012117876.1:0-528 GCF_000951035.1 Colobus angolensis palliatus | reverse complement strand
TGCAGTGAGCCAAGATTGCACCACTGCACTCCAGCCTGGGCAACAAGAGCAAAACTCATCTCAAAAAAAAAAAAAAGAATGTCAGGGGCCAAGCACAGTGGCTCATGCCTATAATCCCAAAACTCTGAGAGGCCAAGACAGGCAGATCACTTGAGGCCAGGAGTTCGAGACCAGCCTGGCCAACATGGCGAAACCCTGTCTCTACAAAAAATACAACAATTAGCCGGGCATGGTGGCACACACCTATAGTCCTGGCTACTCAGGAGGCTGAGGTGGGAGTATGGCGTAAGCCTTGGAGGTTGAGGCTGCAGTGAGCCAAGATTGCACAACGGCACTCCCTATCTCAAAACAAAAAAAGAATGTCAAAAATGTAATAGAAAGATATAACACTGGTCAGTAGCAGTGGCTCACGCTTCTAATCCCAGCACTTTGGGAGTCTTAGGTGGGCAGATCACTTGAGGTCAGGAGTTTGAGACCAGCCTGACTAGTATGGCAAAAACCTGTCTCTTCTAAAAAATAAAAAAAAAA
>NW_012117875.1:7467-7871 GCF_000951035.1 Colobus angolensis palliatus | reverse complement strand
GGGATGCAGAGGTCACTCTGGAAACGGGTGGCTGGGTAGACAGGCATGTGGCAGAGGAGACAGAAGAACTGAAGGACCCAACGGCATTGAAAATGGCCACAGAGTCAGGGCTAGAAAACAGGGACGCAGAAGGAGCAGGGGTGGGGGCTCCCATATCTGTGGGGTGAGAGAATGAACAAACAACAGGTGAGATGCACACGTGGGGGCCCGAGTGGACCCACCAAGCAGGGGTGTGGGCCTGTAGCTCGAAGGAGAGCCTGAGGCCAGACTGGAACAGCTCCCTGGAGCTGAGACACACATCAGCAGCTGTGGCTGGAGCCCACAATGCAATGCCACCAGCTCCAGGGCCACTGCCTGCCCCACCTGACACTTGTCCTGCCTTCGTGCTTTTTTTTTTTTTTTTT
>NW_012117875.1:0-1307 GCF_000951035.1 Colobus angolensis palliatus | reverse complement strand
AAAAAAAAAAAAAAAAAAAGTCATGGGGGCAGTCAGAGAGAGCAGGTTAGCTTCAGTGAGGTGTTCGGCATCCGAAGTTCAAACACAGCTCAGGAAGTTTTGCTGAAACTCATTGCAAACATTCACCAGAGGCTGGAACAAATGGCTGTATAAGTAAATGGAAAATTATGTCGAAAATTTCACATCTACCTGAAACCAACATCAATTCTAGAGAATTGAGACTGCTATGTAAGTTAGTGCTACCAGGATAAACTGAAATAAACTTACATTTTCTCACAACTACCTTAGCTCAATATTCCAGAACTCATGCCCATTAGCATCTCCCATCGGGAAAAGCAGCGTTGGATGAACGACAAGAGAGGAAGCCAAAATCAGCATCCTTACTTGTGTCAGAAATACAAAAACCAGCCCAGAGCTCCCTGCACAGTTCTGAGGGTGAGGGTGCCAGGGGCGAGAACGGCCCCCAGTGCTCGGCGACCCCCCAAGCGGCTCATCCTGCAGCCCTGCCATAGCCGCACGGGGCAGCAGCAGCTGCTTCTCTCCAGACAACAGGACAGCCACCACCTCCCCTGAGAGACTCTCCGGCGTCTCCCAGTTCCTCCCTCCTTCCCAGCCAGCCTGAGGCAGCCCCTGAAGGCCGGCGCAGACAGCCCTGCTCACGGCCAAGGTGTGCTTGCCCTTGCAGACAGGAGAAGTCGCTGTCACTTACTCAGGTCCCCCTCACAACTGCAGCGATGTGCTTCCCTCTTTAGAGCCACTGAGGAGCCAGGGCTCCCTGAGGAGACGTGGCTAAATCCAGGACTGGGCTCCTCTTGCCATGGTAGCAAGGAAGCTGCCCAGGAAGACTGGGGTGTAGAGTTGGAATGTACATTGCTGCAAACACACGCTGAAACCTGACTGCCATGTGACAAGGTTAGGAAGTGGGGCCTTTGAGAGGTGGTGGGACTGTGAGGGCTCTGCCCTCAGGAATGGCTTAATGCTGTTTTATAAAAGGGTCTGTTATAAAAGGGTGAGTCAGCTGTGTGTGGTGGCTCATGCCTGTAATCCTAGCACTTCAGGAGGCCAAGGTGAGCGGATCACCCGAGATCAAGAGTTCTAGACCAGCCTGGCCAATATGATGAAACCCCGTCTCTACTAAAAAAAATACAAAAAAATTAGCCGGGCATGGTGGCAAGCGCCTGTAATCCCAGTTACTTGGGAGGCTGAGGCAGGTGAATCGCTTGAACCCAGGAGGCAGAGGTTGCAGTGAGCCGAGATCACACCACTGCACTCCAGCCTGGGCAACAAGAGTGAAACTCCATCTCAAA
>NW_012117874.1:5645-6226 GCF_000951035.1 Colobus angolensis palliatus | reverse complement strand
AAAAAAAAAAAAAAAAAAAAAAAAAGCTAAACCTATAAAACTCTTAAAGAAAACATAAAATGTAAATCTTCAAGACATGGACTTATGCAGTGTTTTCTCAGATCTCTAACATCAAGCATAGGCAACCAAAGGAAAAAAAAAACCCAGAAATTGGACACTGGCAAAGTTAAAAATTCTTTGTGTATCAAAGGACATCATCAAGAAAGTGATGTATCAGAATCATAGAAAATATTGCAAATCATATATTTGGGAAAGGTCTGGTATTCAGAATTCAGCTGGTATTTACTTATAGCTCAACAATACAAAGACAGATAGCTCAATTAAAAATGGGTAGAGGCTTTTGGGACATTTCCATGAAAAAAAGCAAAAAAAAAAAAAAGGGGGGGGAAGCAGAGGATTTATTTTTGTTTTTTTGTAAAGACAGGATGTTGCTCTGTCACCCAGGCTGTAGTATAGTGGTGCTATCATAGCTTACTGTTACCTGAAACTCCTGGTCTCAAGCGATCCTCCCACCTTGGCCTCCCAAAGTGCTGTACTGAGATTAGAGGCGTGAGGCACTGTGCCTGGCCTCTTTTTTTTTT
>NW_012117874.1:0-600 GCF_000951035.1 Colobus angolensis palliatus | reverse complement strand
CGAGTAGCTGGGACTACAGGCAACCACCACCATGCCCGGCTAATTTTTTGTATTTTTAGTAGAGACGGGGTTTCATCATGTTAGCCAGGATGGTCTCGATCTCCTGACCTCGTGATCCGCCAGCCTCAGCATCCCAAAGTGCTGGGATTACAGGCGTGAGTCACCGCGCCCGGCCGACAAGAAACTTTTATAAATAAAACTTACAAGTTCTTTTGGATATCGTCATGTAAGCACATCCAGATTATTAAAAGTGGCTATGTCGGCCGGGTGTGGTGGCTCACGCATGTGATCCCAGCACTTTGGCAGGCAGAGGCAGGCGGATAATAGGTCAGGAGATCGAGACCATCCTGGCTAACACAGTGAAACCCTGTCTCTACTAAAAATACAAATAATTAGCTGGGTGTGGTGGCAGACGACTGTAGTCCCAGCTACTTGGGAGACTGAGGCAGGAGAATCACTTGAACCTGGGAGGTGGAGGTTGCAGTGAGCTGAGATGGCACCCACTGCAGCCTGGGCGACAGAGCGAGACTCCATCAGAAAGAAAGAGAGAAAGAAAGAAAGAAAGGAAGGAAGGAAGGAAGGAAGGAAGGAAGGAAGGAA
>NW_012117873.1:0-763 GCF_000951035.1 Colobus angolensis palliatus | reverse complement strand
ACCGTGTTAGCCAGGATGGTCTCGATCTCCTGACCTTGTGATCCGCCCGTCTCGGCCTCCCAAAGTGCTGGGATTACAGGCTTGAGCCACCGCCCCCGGCCCTACATTACTTTTAAGTGATTCGTGGTTCTGATTCTTTTTCTCTTGAAGGCACTGCTGTTTAGAGTATCCCACATCTAAACCAGTCCAGTCTAGAGACAGTGCGGAATTTATGAAGAGAGAATGGAATGAGGTCAGAGTGTGGGACTGCATCCCAGCTCTGTTGTAAGGCCTTGGGCAGGTCCCTTCCTGCCTCTGGGCTTCAATTTCCCCATCAGTAAAACAAGGAGGCTGGCCCAGATCAACTCTAAGCCCTCTACTGGCTATGACATTCTCCAATTTTAGGGTTTCTCCAAGATCTCATCCTCCCACTGCTGTATTCATTCCTTAGGTAGTGCAGATGGCTCAGAGCTCGGGGCAGAGATCAGGTTCCGACCTGGGATTTGCTGCTTTGCCAGCTGGGTGACCTTGGGCAGCTCCTGTTTCTTCCCTGAGTCTCAGTTCCCTCATCTGTAAAAAGGGTGACATCATCCTCCTCAAACTGGAATCTACCGTCTCAAACGTTTTCTTAGCTGAGCACTCACTGGGAATCAGAATGGAAAGGCAGTAGGGAAGAAGAATTTGGGGGCCTCCAAGCCCCTGAGGCAGGGGAAGGTGGAGGGGACAAAGAGGGGACAGGATGGCCTCTTTTCACGTGCCCATGGGGGCTCAGCCACAGCCCTCT
>NW_012117872.1:2199-2968 GCF_000951035.1 Colobus angolensis palliatus | reverse complement strand
CGGAGCGCCCTGCGGGGAGGGGACCGGAGGCGCGGGGCACGCTGAAGACGCCCGCCCCCGGCGGCCCCGCTCCCCTCCCACCTCCGGACTGGAACAATTCCGCCGCTTGACAAGAGATCGGCCAATAAACCGAGACTAAGCAAAGTTACGTCTTTGCCCGAAGGCCCACAAGGGTTTGTCCTCTTTCCACTGGGCCGTCGCTGTCTGCTCGGCCGTGGCCACCCACCGAGGTAGAGGGCGGGAGAAGGGATGTTCCTGCCGGCTGAGCAAATGTGGAGACCGAGGTCCAGAGGCCAGCCATTGGCTCCGATGTGGCCGGGCCGCGATTCTCCACCCAGCAAATGGGGAGACCGAGGTCCAGAGACCAGCCATTGGCTCCGATGTGGCCGGGCCGCGATTCTCCACCCAGCAAATGGGGAGACCGAGGCCCGGAGAAGGCCAGATGCTGCCAGATAGTTGGGGAAGGTGTGTTCTTCCCACAGGGCACATGCGGGAACCCAGGCCCACAGAGGGCCAGACGGCTACATGCGCAGGTGGGGAGGTGTGGTATTTCCAGAAGGCACATGGGGACACCGAAGCGCAGCGAAGGCCAGGCCTTGCCAGATGCGGAGGTGGGAAAGGCTGGCACTGCCCACGGGGCCCACTAGAAGCCTGATGCGGGCTCGCGGGCTGCGCCAGGTCCTGGGGCACTTGAGGCCCGGGCGCTGGCTGCGCATGCGAAGGACTCGGGCGTCGAAAGCAACGCGCGGTGGCGCTGCAGCTGCACTGG
>NW_012117872.1:0-1104 GCF_000951035.1 Colobus angolensis palliatus | reverse complement strand
ATGGGGGTGGATCCTTCATGAATGGCTTGGTGCCATCCTTGAGGTAATGACTGAGATCTCGCTGAGTTCACAAGATCTAGTTGTTTAAACGAGCATATCAGGCTGGATGCAGTGGCTCACACCTGTAATCCCAACACCTTGGGAGGGTCAGGCAGGCGGATCATGAGGTCAAGAGATCGAGACCATCCTGGCCAACACGGTGTAACCCCATCTCTACTAAAAATACAAAAACTAGCTGGGTGTGGTGGCGAGCGCCTGTAGTCCCAGCTACTCGGGAGGCTGAGGCAGGAGAATTGCTTGAACCTTGGATGCAGAAGTTGCAGTGAACCAAGATTGTACCACTGCACACCACCCTGGCAACAGACCAAGACTCCATCTTAAAAAAAAAAATTTAAAAAAGCGTGTCACCTCTCACCAGTCTTTTCCCCCCACCATGTAATATGCCATCCTTACCCCTTTACCTTCCACCATGATTGTAAGCTTCCTGAAGCCCTCGCCAGAAACAGCTGCCAGGACCACACATCCTGTACAGCCTGCAGAACCATGAGCCAATAAAACCTCTTTTCTTTATAAATTACCCAGCCTCAAGTATTCACTCATAGAGATGCAATAAAACTAACACAATCCCTCTCTTGAGTTTCAGACCATGTAACTATTGGCATTGTAGTGGCCACAACCCCCACCCCCACTGCTGTCCCCGGAAATAATGACAACAATAACCACCATTTATTGAGCCCTCACTGGGGAACAGCCATTGCTAAATGCACAGCATCCTCAGGGCAGAGCTACAAGGAAAGTACCATGAGGATCCCTGTTTTACAGATGAGGGAAGCAGAGCTCAAAGAGATCGTGTGATTGGCCTGAGGTCACGTATCCGCAAGCGGGATGGCCAGGACAGCACCTGCCTCTGCCCGCACCAGGTCAGTGCACGTGACCCCTGTCAGCAAGCCACACATTCCCCTGTAATCCCACCATCGCCGCTGCCACCCCAGCACCAGCCACCACCAATTACCCCCAGCTTATAGCAGCAGCAGCCTCCCCCTCCTTCACTCTCCCTCCCCTCTCATTTTTTTGTTGCTGTTTCTTTTTTTTTTTTTTTTTTTT
>NW_012117871.1:10017-11398 GCF_000951035.1 Colobus angolensis palliatus | reverse complement strand
AAATAAAATAAAATAAAGTAATAAAAAAATTAATAGGGTGTAGTGGGGCGTGGTGGTCCACGCCCATAGTCCCAGCTACTTGGAAGGCTGACATAGGAGGATCATTTGAGCCCACGAGTTCGAGGCTGCCGTGAGCCTTGATCACACTACTGCACTCCAGCCTGGGCGACAGCGAGACACTGTCTCAAAAATAAAATAAAAATAAATAAATTTAAAAAGCATATAGGAAAGGTAAAGAAAAGTAGAAACTTTCTAGATAAAAGAGCATCTTCTTAAAATCCCCACTCTACCTCATGTTATAATCCTTTTATTTACTACTTAGTATTAAGGACATGTTCCCTATCTGTTTGAAACATGTTTGGCGCTGGGATTCGCTTCAAAGGAAGATACTAACAATAAGAAATCCCACAATTCTGCAGTGACCAAAAAGATAACAGTGATTTGGGGTAAAATTTTGACTAAAAAGATTAGGTTAGGCTGTGCGAGCATTTTTGGCCATGAAAGTACAGAAGGATGCTAGAAAAAAACACAGTACGGTGGAAAAAGCGTTTCCCCAGAAGTCTGGGAGCCCACCTTTGGCATGAAAAGCGGGAGCACAGGTTGTAGTGAGCCAAGATCGTGTCATTGCACTCCAGCCTGGGCAACAGAGCAAGACTCCGTCTCCAAAAAAAAGAAAAAGAAAAAAAGACAGTGGGAGCACAGAACAGAAAATACAGAATGCAAACTGCCAATTATGGGAGAAAGATTATCACTCGGCCCCCAGCTGGCAGGGCCACACGATAAGGTGACAAGAGAGTCTGCCTGCAATCGCAGCTCTGAGGCTGCTGGTAGAGCCCGGCGCGCCCCCCGCGAAGACTACCACTCCCAACTGCGCACGGGGCGCGCCGCCGGGGCCGCCAGGGCGGCTTCACGCGCAAGGCACTGTGGGACTCGTAGTCTTTCTCCCCACCAGCTCCTCGGAGCGGGAGAGACCCGAAATTTTGTAAATGATCCGCCCTTTCAAGCCCTGCTTCTCTTTCCTCCCTTTCCCTCCCACCTCCTTCTTTCACCGAGAGTTTGAAAATTCCCGCGGAGCCAGCGCTCGAGCGCGGAACCATCGCGAGAACTCTGGTCCCTGCAGCCGCGATCTTCCCCGGTTCTCCCCTCCCTCTCCGCCCTTTTCCTCTGCTCCCTCCCTTCCGGGGCGTGTGGAACTCGGTCTGTCGGCCCGAGGTAATGCGCAGAGCGGCGCCGGCGCTGTTCGAGGCGACCAGGCAGCGTTGCAAGGGGAAGGACCCAGAACCGCGGCGGGAGCAGCGACTGCGTTTTAGCCGCTGAGCGGTCTGCAGGCCCACAGCCCGCGAAGGCACGCTCGGGGGCGTGTGGCTCTCGGGTGGCCGGG
>NW_012117871.1:0-1197 GCF_000951035.1 Colobus angolensis palliatus | reverse complement strand
TTTTTTTTTTTTTTTTTTTTGAGACGGAGTCTCACTCTGTAGCCCAAGCTGGAGTGCAATGGCGCGAATTTGGCTCACTGCAACCTTCGCCTCCAGGGCTCAAGCCATTCTCGTGCCTCAGCCTCGTGAGTAGCTGGGTCTGCAGGAACTAGCCGCCACACCTGGCTAATTTTCTGTATTTTAGTAGAGAGGAGGTTTCACCGTGTTGCCCAGAGTGATCTTGAACTCCTGAGCTCAGGCGATCTGCCCACCTTGGCCAACCAAAGTGCTGGGATCACAGGCGTGAGCCACCGCACCCAGCTCATTGTACTCTCTTATTTCCCTTTATCCCCCTTTTTTATTGGGATCTCACAGCATATGTACCTCTATTGTGGCATTTATTCATTGTGTCTGATATTCTGATAATTGACTATATATCTCCTTTTCTAGATTGTAAACTCCTTAAAGTCAGGAAGTAGGTTGTCTTCTTGCCCTTGCATTCCTTTACTAACACGGTGTTTTAAAAGTAGTTCGTGATTTAAAAATGTTTGAATTAAATTGGAAAGAAATTTCTGAAAGACTTGAAGTTTCTGGGTCCACTGGTAGTTTACATTTAAATGACAATTCGTCTTTTTATTAGTCAAAAAGAAAAAATAAAATTGCATACAAAGTGGTTTATGGAAATGCTCGCTTGGTACATGTTGCAATATAATTGTTGAACTAGATTAGAGTTCCATTTTCTGTGGTGGAATTCAGTTACTGCAGGAATCTGTGTATTTCACACAGAAAACTGATTTATAGTATTCTGTTTTTAATATCTGGCCTAGTAATTTTAATAATTTTGTTTTGCTTAATACTGAACTAGTGTATACTTAAAAATAATTGGGCTCAATCTTGAGTTTTAAAAAATTGATGTTATTGTTTAACATGGCTATTCCTTGTCCCTGCTAGTGACCTAATATCCTGCTACACAGTATCCTGTTATCCTAATTTATTACATTTAGGACCTGTTAGTCCAAAGGCATGGTGACCTTGTCGAATGCCCAGGAATAAGATTTGGTGATTTTTGCCTTTTAGGAATTCATAGTGTAGTGGAGAAGACAGGCAAGCAGAAGTAATGATTTTTTTTTTTTTTTGAGACAGAGTCTCGCTCTGTCACCCAGGCTGGAGTGCAGTGGCGCGATGTCAGCTCACTGCCAGCTCCGCCTTCCGGGTTCA
>NW_012117870.1:3307-4634 GCF_000951035.1 Colobus angolensis palliatus | reverse complement strand
GACTAGGGTAGGGTTGGCCATTCACCGCCCCGCTGGGTCATGTGAAAGTGACCAGTTTTCCTCAAACAGATACTGGAGTTGAGCTCCCTGGAGTCTGACATCTAGGACATTTTCTCTCCAGGTCAATAGAGAAAAAGAAAGTTCCAGAGCCTTCTTCAGCCTGGAGGCTTCTGGCAGGTTCCAGTTACTCTGTAACAGATTGCAGTAACAGCTGCACCCCAGGCACCTCCGGGCCACTGGCCCCTGCATCTCCCAAACCAGTGGAACCAAATTTCTGTTCCGTGTCCCGTTTCCTTGTTCTGGTTACACGCATGTCACAAAGTTATGTCTGTGGCAGCTTGCTGTGTAGCCTGGGGCTGAATTAATAAGGAATACATTGTAGAGGAATCAAGCTCGTGACTGCAACTGTAAGACAGGTGGCTTGGGAGTCAGACACAACCAAGTTCAACTCCTGACTTACTGGCTCTGTGTCTTTGGGCAGTGACTCCTCAGACCCACCGTGCCGTCTGCTCACCCTTCCTCCTCCCTCACCCCTCTGTGGTTCACAGACCCTCTTCCCTCAGGCCCCTCTCCTCCTTCGACCCCACCCCCGGGCCACACGCCTCTTCACGCCCACACCTAGGGCAGGTTCCCCACCGTCACAAGATCGATACTGGTCAGTCACCTCAGGGTTCTGAGGAAAGAGCGCTGGGGCCCAGGGGCCACCCCACGCCCCTCTCTTTCCCTCCAGCCCCCAACCTGGTCTCCAGACAGGTGCCGACCCGGGCCGGCCTCAGGGCCCTGGCTAGCCTGCATGGCTCGACTGGAATACTCCGCCCTGACTCAGGTCTTGGGGACACCACTCTGCCTCCAGGGGAAGTTGGGGGTGGCGGTGGCAACTGGGCTTCCAGGCTGGCCCGCATTTCTGCTCCTCTGACTCCCTCCCCCAGCAGCCCACTCCCACCGTCCATCCCGCTGCGCTCCCCCGGAGCACGGAAGAGGCGTGGTCCGAGAAGGAGCCCAGAAATGGGGCGGGGCCGGGCCTGAGACATTCCGAGGCCAGCCCCGCCCCCTGGGCCCCAACAGTCCAGACACCCTCCGGGAAAGCCCGGGGAACCAGAGTAGAGCGCAGGCCGGGGCCCCTTGGAGTTCGGGCGTCCTGGGCCTGACCCACGCCCGGCCTGGTGGGGCCACCCCTCGGCCAGGGAGGCTCCCAGAGCCCGCACCCGCTTCCTCCCCAGGGCGGGGCCCGGCGGCCACGGGCCAAGCGCCGTAAAATTTAAAGAGGTGAGAGAGACACTTCGCAGAAACCTCAGCGGCGCGGGGAAATGAAATAAGGCCTCCCCCC
>NW_012117870.1:0-1840 GCF_000951035.1 Colobus angolensis palliatus | reverse complement strand
GAGCTGGTCTGGCTTGGCATGGACCACGGCAGCTGCGGCGCCAGGACTGTCCGAGCAGGCCTCACCATCAGTGTTACCGTGGTTACCATCTTCCTAGCATTATCACTCAGCGACATCATCGTTACCATGGTTACAGGCACCGCATCTCCCTCTTCTGCGTTGCTGCCATTTGATTCCCATCACCATTACCATTCATTCATTCATTCACTCATTTGTGTATCACTCATCCCCTCAATTTATTCATCAGCTGGGGATACAGAAATGAGTCAGTCGGTCCCCACCTTTGAGAGCGCACAGCTGAAACAGGTGAGGCAGAGAGGTAAGCAGCCAAGAGCCTGGTGCATCCTGCAGAGCCTTGAGGAACAATGAGGCCTTGCCACATAGATGGCACCGGGCAGGAAGGACCACAGTAAGAAGAAAGGCGTGCAGCTCTCAGCAGCATCATCGCCACCACAGGGTGCTCCATATGCTTGGAGGAGAGTACACTCTCTGGGGCAGGCAGGCAGTAAGGAGAGGAAACCGGTTTGGGCCATACCATGAAGGGTTTTTAATGACCCAACGTTCCTATGGCACAGTGATTAAGAGAGACTTAGTGATTAAGACTTAGGGAGTCTGAATGAAGGACCTGGACTTGAATCCTGACTTTGCCACCCCCTGGCTTAGGGACTTTGGGCACGTCATTTCTGCACAGTCTCTGGCACTTCGGAAGTGCTCTGGAAGTCATTGTTTTCGTTACTATTCTTTTTCGCCACGCAGTGGAGCTTTGGAGAATCACCACATTGAACACTTTTAGCCTCTAGGAAAGCTCAGGTTCCTCTCTTCCCTAACCTACCGCGAAGCCACACCCCTGAGGAGCCAACATGGGTGGTTAAGGCCAAAGGTATTACTAGAGGGTGAAGTCTGGGAGTGGAGCTTTCCCAGAACCAGTCCACCTGTGTGTGCCCTCTCCTTTGTCTCCGTGTGGCTACAGGCTGGAAAGGCCAGGGATTGTCTGTCATAAGGAAGGAGATCCTACCCCTGCACATGCTAGGCAGGTAAAGGCTTGTTCCCGCTTACCTGAGCCAGGGATTCAACACCATGGTTGGAACCCAGGGTCTTAGATGATTGTTCTTTATCCAGGGTTTCCATCAGAACCACTGCTGAATTTTTTTTTTTTTAAACATGGATGCCTGGTGGCCGGGCATGGAGGCTCGTGCCTGTAATCCCAGCACTTTGGGAGGCTGAGGGGGGCGAATCACTTGAGGTCAGGAGTTCGAGACAAGCCTGGCCAACATGGTGAAACCCTGTCTCTACTAAAAAAAAAAAAATTAGCCGGGCTTGGTGGCGGGCGCCTGTAGTCCCAGCTACTCAGGAGGCTGACGCAGGAGAATGGCGTGAACCCGGGAGATGGAACTTGCAGTGAGCCAAGATCATGCCACTGCACTCCAGCCTGGGTGACAGAGCAAGACTCTGTCTCAAATAATAATAATAATAATAATTTCTTCTATTATTTTATTTTATTTATTTTTTGAGACGGAATCTCACTCTGTAACCCAGGCTGGAGTGCAGTGGTGCAATCTCAGCGCACTGCAAACTCTGCCTCCCAGATTCCAGTGATTCTTCCGCCCCAGCCTCCCGAGTAGCTGGGACTACAGGTGCATGCCACCACACCCAGCTAATTTTTGTGTTTTTAGTTGAGATGAGGTTTCATCATGTTGGTCAGGCTGGTCTCAAATTCCTGACCTCAGGTGATCCACTTGCCTTGGCCTCCCAAACTGCTGGGATTACAGGCGTGAGCCACCTCACCCAGCTGATTTCTTTTATTTTAAATGCTTTGATTTTTTTTTTGCATTTAGGCCTT
>NW_012117869.1:6285-7462 GCF_000951035.1 Colobus angolensis palliatus | reverse complement strand
AATATGGAATTATATATAACATATACATATATATGTGTATAAATATATATTTGGTTTGGAGACAGGGTCTCACTCTGTCACCCAGGCTGCAGCAGCATTGAACACTTAGGCTCAAGTGATCCTGGAGCCCCTTTAGTAGCTGTGATTACAGGCATGTCCCCCCATGGTGGCTAGTTTTAAAATGTTTATTTTATAGAGACAAGATCTTGCCATGTTGCCCAGGCTACAAAAATCTTTTCTCGGGCCAGGCACTGGATTACAACTGTAATCTCAGCACTTTGGGAGGCTGAGATGTGTGGATTCATTGAGCATGGGAGTTTGAGGCCAGCCTGGGCAATGTGGTGAAACCTTGTCTCTACAAAACAAAGATGGCAATTATCCAGACGTGGTAGTGCACACCTGTGGTCCCAGCTACCCAGGAGACTGAGGTGGGAGGATCACTTGAGCCCAGGGGGTCGAGGATACAGTGAGTCAAGGATGGTGCCACTGCACCCCAGTCTGGGGAACAGAGCAAGACTCTGTCTCAAAAAAAAAAACAAAAACCAAAAAAAAAAAAAAAAAAAAAAAAAATCAAACAACAACAACAAAAACCCAGCTTATTGATAGTGAGAAACAAAAATCATCTGTGTCTCCCCTCTGCCTCTCATGGGCTTGGAGGGTGTCAGAGCCCTCAGGAGCGACTCACCTTGTCCCATCTCCTCCTTTTACAAATGAGATAGACGTGGGGTTCAGGAGGTATAGGCACTTGTCCAAGGCCCACGGGTAAACCAGTACAAAGCCACTGGAGGTGGTCATGGTAATGTCTCAGGAGGGATCTGAGACATGAAGGACTGAATGTGTGGTGAGTTCATTGGAATGGGCGGCCCAGTGTGGTGGCTCACGCCTGTAATCCCAGCACTTTGGAAGGCCAAGGCAGGTGGATCATGAGGTCAGGAATTTGAGACCGGCCTGGCCAATATGGTGAAACCCCGTGTCTACTAAAAATACAAAAAAATTAGACGGACGTGATGGCAGGTGCATGTCATCCCAGCTACTTTGGAGGCTGAGGCAGAAGAATTGCTTGAACCTGGGAGATGGAGGCTGCAGTGAACTGAGATTGCATCACCTCACTCCAGCCTGGGTGACAGGGCGAGACTCCCTCTCAAAAAAAAAATATATATGTATATATATATAAAAT
>NW_012117869.1:0-300 GCF_000951035.1 Colobus angolensis palliatus | reverse complement strand
AAAAAAAAAAAAAAAAAAAGAATAGAAGGATAGACGTTCCTCCCACAAGGTTGGCGTCATCTCCAAGACAAGAACAGCGGAGGCTAAGCATGGGCACATGGCTCATGCCTGCAATCCCAGCACTGTGGGAGGCCCAGGCGGGTGCATCGCTGGAGCCCAGGAGTTTGAGACCAGCCTGGTCAACGTGGCAATACCCCGACTCTACAATAAATATAAAAATTATCCTGGTGTGGTGGTGTGCACCTGTGGTACCAGCTACTCGGGAGGCTGAGGTGGGAAGATTGCTTAAGCCCAGGAGGT
>NW_012117868.1:1708-3268 GCF_000951035.1 Colobus angolensis palliatus | reverse complement strand
CAGAGGGAGACTCCATCTTTAAAAAAAAAAAAAAGTCCAGGCATAGTGGCTCATGCCTGTAATCCCAGCACTTTGGGAGGCTGGAGAAGGTGGAACACCTGAGGTCAGGAGTTCGAGACCTGACTGACCAATATGGTGAAACCCTGTCTCTACTAAAAATGCAAAAATTAGCTGGGCGTGGTGGCACATGCCTGTAATCCCAGCTACTAGGGAGGCTGAGGCAGGAGAATTGCCTGAACCCGGGAGGCGGAGGTTGCAGTGAGCCGAGATTGCGCCACTGCTCTCCAGCCTGGGCAACAAGAGCAAAACTCCATCTTGAAAAGAAGGAAGGAAAGAAGGAAGGAAGGAGGGAAGGAAGGGAAAGAAGGGAAGGAAAGGAAGGAAGGAGGGAAGGAGGGAAGGAGGGAAGAAAGGAAGGAAAAGAAAGGAAAGAAAAGAAAGGAAAGAAACCCCTCTAGAAAATGGAAATGGCAAGGATGTAGATTTTTTTCCCTAGAGCCTCCAACATGAGCACGGCCCTGGTTTGGCCCAGTGAAACTGATTTCAGACCTCTGACCTCCAGAGCTGTAAGGGAATATGTGTGTATTATTTTGAGCCACTCCGTTTATGGACATTTGTTACAGTGATCATAGGAAACTAATATATGTTTTGGCATTTGGAAGTGGGGTGCTGCTGTAAAAATACCTCAAAAAGTGTACCTGTAGTCCCAAGTACTTGGGAGGCTGAGGTGGGAGGCTCACTTGAGCTCAGGAGTTTGAGTCCAGCCTGGATAGCAAGACCCCTATCTCTTAAAAAAAAAAAAATGGAAATAGTTTTGGAATAGGGTAATAGGGCTGGAAGAATTTTGAGAAGCACGATAGAAAAAGCCTAGATTGCTTTAAACAGACTGCTATTGGAAATATTGATTTGAAAGATTCTGCCAGTGAGGGCCAGGAGGAAGTGAGAAACACAGTAGAGAAAGTTTGTATCACCTCAGAGAATATCTATATTGTCATAAACAGACTGCTAGTAAACATGTGAACATTAAAGTGCTGCTGGTGAAGGTTCAGAAGGAAATGAGGAACACGTTATTGGAATTTGGAAGGAAGAAGGTCCTTGTTATGCAGCAGCAGAAACCTTAGCTGAATTGTGTCCTGAAGTTTTAGGAAAATAGAACTTGTAAGCAATGAACTTGGGTATTTAGCTAAGATTTTCAAGCAAAGGGTTGAAAGTATAGGCTGGGTTCTTCTTGCTCCTTATAATAAACTTTGACAGGTAAGAGATAAAATGAGGGAAGAGGCGAGGCGTGGTGGCTCATGCCTGTAATCCCAGCACTTTGGGAGGTCGAGGCAGGCGAGGTCAGGAGATCGGGACCATGCTAGCTAACATAGTGAAACTCCATCACTACTAAAAATACAAAAAATTAGCCTCGCGTAGTGGTGGGCGGGGCTTGTAGTCCTAGTTACTCAAGAGGCTGAGGCAGGAGAGCCACTTGAACCCAGGAGGTGGAGGTTGCAGTGAGCCAAGATCACGCCACTGCACTCCAGCCTGGGCAACAGAGTGAGACTCTGTCTCAAAAAA
>NW_012117868.1:0-328 GCF_000951035.1 Colobus angolensis palliatus | reverse complement strand
CTTTATTTACATAACAAGGCCACCTTTTTGCCAGCCAGACCAAACTGAAAGAGTAATGGTTGTACTTCTGAAATAACAGTATTTTGTCCTAGCTGAAATATGGTAATAAGATTTTAAAAACATTTTTTTAAGGAGCTCAGTGGTTAAAAGTCAGCTTAATTAGGTCGGTCATGGTGGCTCATGCCTGTAATGCCAGCACTTTGAGAGGCCGAGGCAGTCGGATCACCTGAGATCGGGAGTTCGAGACCAGCCTAACCAACATGGAGAAACCCCGTCTCTACTAAAAATACAAAATTAGCCGGGCATAGTGACGCATGCCTGTAATTCC
>NW_012117867.1:2679-3426 GCF_000951035.1 Colobus angolensis palliatus | reverse complement strand
TCTAGACTTACTTTTAATATTTCATATTGTTGTTTATAATAAAAAGAAAACTGAACACCAAAAACTCAGTTAAATTATTAAATATCCATACAATGGAATACTGTGCAACCATAAGTGTTGCAGAGCTATATTTACTAACATGGAAAAGTGCTTGCTTCATTATTAAATGAAAAAAGTTATAAAACAAAACACAGTATCATCTCAATTTTGCTTTAAAAAGTCATTGGTAAGATTCTTGTCTTTTGTTTCTTGGCTTACGTAAAGTCTCCACCACAAACATGTATTAACTTGTACAATAAAATGGAGAGAAACAAAAAGAAAATAATGGAAATGCTTAAAGAGCCAAAAATTCCAAGTAAAACAAAATCACAGTAACATTCTTTTTTTTTGAGACGGAGTCTTGCTCTGTCACCCAGGCTGGAGTGCAGTGGCACAATCTCAGCTTACTGCCAAGCTCCACCTCCTGGCTTCACACCATTCTCCTGCCTCGGCCTCCCGAGTAGCTGGAACTACAGGTGCCCGCCACCATGCCCGGCTAATTTTTTGTATTTTTAGTACAGACAGGGTTTCACCATGTTAGCCAGGATGGTCTCGATCTCCTGACCTCCTGATCTGCCCAAAAGTGCTTGGATTACAGGCATGAGCCACCACGCCCAGCCCATAGTAACATTCTTAAATTTAATATACAGAGCAAAACAATGATTCCTATCCCACCTGACCCCTACAAAATCCAAAAAGCTTCAATCT
>NW_012117867.1:0-880 GCF_000951035.1 Colobus angolensis palliatus | reverse complement strand
ACTAACCTGTTCCTTCACCATTACCTCATTACTCTACACAAAGGAAGGAAAGAAACAGGAGGAAGGATGATTAGGGAAGTGTCCATGAAGTTGCCGCAATTTTAGCTGAGACTTGAAAATTAGCTAAAACGTCATTATGTAAAAGGCTAGGACAAGAGAATGGTAATGTGGCATTCCAGGGAAAGGAAATGGCATAAGAAAAGGCAAGGCGGTGTGGGAAAAGGCAACATTCTGAAGGTTAAAAGAACAATTTGGGCCAGGCGCGGTGGCTCATGCCTGTAATCCCAGGACTTTGGGAGGCTGAGGCAGGTAGATCACCTGAGATCAGGAGACCAGCCTGGCCAACACGGCAAAACCCTGTCTCTACTGAAATTACCAAAAATTAGCCGAGTGTGGTGGTGGGTGCCTGTACTCCCAGCTATTTGGAAGGCTGAGGCAGGAGAATTGCTTGAACCCAGGAGGTGGAGGTTGCAGTGAGCCGAGATCGCGCCATTGCACTCCACCCTGGGTAACAAGAGTGAGACTCAATCTCAAAAAATAAAAATTAAAAAATTAACAATTTACTTAAAATATAAAGCATATTTTAATAGAGGAAGCAGTAGAAAGAAAGTGGAAAGGCAGTTTGAAGCCAGATCCTTAATGGACAGCCTTAAATAGCCTTAATTCAGACTTAAAGACAGTGGAGGGGCCAGGTGCAGTGGCTCACACCTGCAATCCCAGCACTTTGGAAGGTCGAGGCAGGTGGATCCCCTGAGGTCAGGAGGTCGAAACCAGATTGGCTAACATGGTGAAATCCTGTCTCTACTAAAAATACAAAAAAATTAACTGGGTGTGGTGCCGGGCACCTGTAATCCCAGCTGCTCGGGAGGCTGTGGTAGGA
>NW_012117866.1:3340144-3341076 GCF_000951035.1 Colobus angolensis palliatus | reverse complement strand
GTAATAAATAACTCTCTGCTGTGAACTTCGTGTCGGTGATCCTTCGCGACGACCCCTGCCCAGGAGGGAATCGAGAGTTCGGTTCCAACAGAGTGCCTATTGTCCAGCACAGATCTAGGCCAGTGGTTCTCAACCGAGGGCAATTTGCTCCCCTAGGAACAATTGCCAATGGCTGGAAATATTTTTGATTGTCACAGTTGGGAGTGAGGAGTTACTGGCATCTAGTGGGTCAAGGCCAGGGATGCTAATAAAGAACCTATACTGCACAGACAAGCCCTCCCACAGCAAAGATTATCTGGCTCCAAATATCAGTAATGCTGAGATTGACAAACCCTGGCCTACACATTTGTGGAGTTATAAAAAAAATTAAGAGCATAGTCCTCAGCAGTTTTACTTTATTATATGGGAGGAAACAAATGTATAGTTTACTGAGCACAAGGAATGTGCCAAGCACCTTTTTAGGGGCTCATTATGTTTAGGAATTCTGATTGTCATCATGTAGTCTCTAACACGGGTGAGAGAGATTGCCCTTTGCCTACTAATCCGGTTTCTCCTCTTCTCTGCTAATTGAAAGCTCATTTGTCACCTGAGTACATTGTCACCTTGGGTTAAACATCTATATTTCCCCAAGCTCCATTGCTTCTAAATATGGCCAGTAACTCATTTCTTGCCCAAGTGGAATCATTGTGAAGAAATTTCAAAATGCCTCTTTTAAAGGGAACTGATTTAGCTAGAAAATGCACTCATTTGTTCTCTTCCCGTTGTCCTTCCCTGCTTCTTAAGAGGGCATACCAATGGCAGGGGCCCCAGCAGCTTTCTTGGGCCATGAGGTACTTTTGAGGATGGAGTCCAGGCTGAGAATAACTGACAAGAAAGATAGAAGGAATCTGGCTCTTTGATACTGTGGGGCCCCATACCAGCCTTGCACATGA
>NW_012117866.1:3302999-3339789 GCF_000951035.1 Colobus angolensis palliatus | reverse complement strand
TGGTCTCGATCTCCTGACCTCGTGATCCACCCGTCTCGGCCTCCCAAAGTGCTGGGATTACAGGCTTGAGCCACCGCGCCCGGCCAAGTTTACATTTCTTTTGTTCTATGAAGATGGAATTGTGTGTGGGTGAAATTAATCTCGGCTTCATCTTGGAATGATCACCTTCATGTCACAGATGCTCAGAAAAGGTGGGTGACTTTCTTACAAAGTCACTTGACTGATAAGTACCAGTAAATCCCCTACACGGGATTCGAACTGAGTTCCGGTGGAATTAAAAGCCAGTGATTTTCTCATTGTATACCTCACACATATGAAGTATTATAGAATAACTTTTTTAAAGTTATGAAAGAGCTCTTGCTCAGTTTAGTGGTTGATTCTCTTGATGCGCTAGTTTTTTTTTTTTTTTTTTTCCTCACCCTTATAGCTACTGTGAATAGTGAAACTTCGGGGCAAAACTGTGACCCAATTCTAGCAAATGAGCCATATTTTCTCTTTCTTGCTTTTATGTTCCTGTTGTCTGGTGGGAAGTCAGAAAGATACAGCCTGAAGATGGCCCACTCTTATGATTCAGCTTCATTTAGGGATACACAGTAGATTCCCACAGAAATAGATTCCTTAGAAATTCCTTCATTAAGGTGATTTTTCTTTTCTTTTCTTTTTATGTTGAGAGAACATTTAACTCATAAGAATGCAGTATGCCCTTGGCCACTCCAGAATAAACTGTTCGCAAAATTGACATCTAAACATAGTTTCAGTCTCAGAACAGGGCAAACCATTTATTTATTTATTTATTTAGAGACGGAGTCTCGCTCTGTGTGCCAGGCTGGAGTGCAGTGGCACGATCTCGGCTCACTGCAACCTCCACCTCCTGGCTTCAAGCAATTCTTGTGCCTCAGCCTCCCCAGTAGCTGGGATTACAGGCACCTGCCAACATGTCCAGCTTATTTTTGTATTTTTAGTAGAGATGGGGTTTTGACATGTTGACCAGGCTGGTCTCAAATTCCTGGCCTCAAGTAATCTGCCACCCTCAGCCTCCCAAAATGCTGGGATTACAGGCGTGAGTCACCATGCCTGGCCAAGCCTTTTAAAATATATCAAATCTATCCTAAAATGATGCCTTTACAATAACTTATTTTTAGTACTTCAATTTTAGTAGTAAGTACATAATAAGATCACCTATTTTTAATCAAGAAAGTAAATATACACCTTTGGTGTAAAAAATAATGTATTTTTAAAACTCTATCTAAATATCTTTTGCAAACGATTTTTATCTTAATTTCTTTTTTTTCAGTCCAAGCCACCCTAAATACTTTTTGGAATGAAATATTACTATAGTAATGTAAAACATACTGATAAAATGTGATATATTTCCATTCTAATAATATTTTTAAGTTGGTCCAATCTTAACAATGTATATTACTTTATTTTATTTTATTTTATTTTAGACAGAATTTCGCTTTTGTTGCCCAGGCTGTAGTGCAGTGGCACGATCTTGGCTCACTGCAACTCTGCCTTAGAGGCTCAAGCGATTCTCCAGCCTCAACCTCCTGAGTAACTGGGATTACAGGTACCCACCACCATGCTTGGCTAATTTTTGTATTTTTAGTAGAGACGAGGTTTCTCCATTTTGGCCAGGCTGGCATCAAACTCCTAGCCTCAAATGATTCACCTACCTCAGCCTCCCAAAGTGCTGGGATTACAGGCGTGAGCCACTGCACCCGCCTGTTCCTTTAAGAACCTATTTTCATTAACCTTTCTCTTAAATAGCAAATTACTCCATGCCAAATATAATGTAAATCAGGTCCTATTTTTTCCCATATATTATAATGTTGTGGCTGTTTAGCCCTTTTATTTATGTTTCTAGTTTAATGTTTTCTTTAAATACATTTCATTTGCTCATTCCAATAGAGTCTGATTAATCCCATTTCAGTAGATACTCACTGAGCATCTACTATGCCCTAGGCCCTAGTGATAAAGTGATACAAAGGGTGAACTTGGTCTTTGCATTAATTTTTTACTTTTTTGCTCACTGAGAAAATTCCCAGCTATTGTTACTTCATCCTTTCTTAAAAATTCATGCAATATTCCAGCCTGGGGTGGTGGCCGATGCCTGTAATCCCAGCACTTTGGGAGGCTGAGGGGGGAAGATCACGAGGGCAGGAGATGGAGACCATCCTGGCCAACATGGTAAAACCCCATCTCTACTAAAAATACAAAAATTATCTCGGTGTGGTGGTGCACGCCTGTAGTCCCAGCTACTCGGGAGACTGAGGCAGGAGAATCGCTTGAACCCTGGAGGTAGAGTTTGCAGTGAGCCAGGATCACGCCACTGCACTCCAGCCTGGCAACAGAGTGAGACGCGGCCTTAAAAAAAAAAAAAAAATCATGCAGTATTCCTTAGGAGTCCCCATTACTGTACCAATGGGGACATAACCATCTTCTCCCCCTTACTTTGCCCATTAGAGCATTTGTGCACCTTTAGAATCCATTTCTGCTTTTTCTCTTTGCTAATCTCACAGTTCTAACTCTTTTCCATCATTCTAAAGTTCCTCTGTACTCACCCATTAAAGGTTAATGTGTAAATTACCCAGTCTCTATTAGGCTCTGCTCATGGTCCTAAGGCTCAGTTCTCATGTTCATAACTTATTTGGTCCTCCGGGATGGAAATATTTGATGAAGAAAGAGAAAACTATTTGAATGAGCCACAGACACATGGATCCTAGGACTGACCATGTTACGATTTAGATGGCTCCTCTCAGTAGGGGAACATGGGTGATACAGACCATTGAGATCGTTGTTTGCATGAAGGGTGGAGAGAAGAATTCTAAAGCTAGAGAGAATATTTAGGAATATCCAGTGCAGTTCTTTCATTGTGCACTTCAGGAACCTGAGGCCTGAAGCAATGATATATCCAACCAAAGACAGCCTCCAGCTCAGAGGAAATGCTTGTTCTTACATTCTGTTTTCATTGTATGTAATTTCCCTAAAAGCCCACTTAGGAATGATTTGGAGCATTTGACAGGAAATTCAAATTCATGGGCAGGATGCCCTGGTATGTAGTCATAGCACAGAGTCAAAATATTGTAATGAGCCATGTTAATATCTATGTTTCCCAGTGGCTTTTTCTGGTAGAGGAGGACAAATATTTCTCTCTACCCATCCTATGTTCATGACTTAGGTCCTTTTAACACAAGATAGATTAAGAAGAGAACAACTTGCAAATTTATTTAGTAAGATTTACATGCTATGGAAGCCTTCCTAAAGAAATGAAGACTCCAGTAAATGGTTAATTCTGTGTATTTTTATGGTAGCTTTGACAAAGAGTGAATACCGATGGAGAAATATGATAGGACAAAAAGGGTATGAACTAGTGGAGATAAACTGGGGAATTTAGCAAGGCCTGTTTGTTCGGGTTCCTCTCTGTGACCCGTCATCTTCAGAGATGAGCATGTTCCTTTCTTCCAGGGATCGGGAGGCCCTCACATGAGTGTCTTCTGACCTGCTTCTTGGGAATGTTGGAAAAGCTTTCCTAAGCAGTATGCCCTGCATCAGCAAGAAGCATATGTGTGGGTGAGGAGGGGCGGTCAGAGAGACTTTCCTGCTTCTGTTTTTTTAACATACCAAGGTGCCATATTTTGAGTAATGTGTCCTGAATCCCATCATCCTTTTCAATGTAACTTTTCATTAAAAGCAATGTTTTAGGATAGTGGTTAGCAAATGACTTCTATAAAAACACCAGATAGTAACCATCTTTGTCTTGGCAGCCCATAAGGTCTCCGTTGCAGCTATCCAACTCCACTGCTGCGGCACAAAAGCAATAGTAGAAAATACATAGACCAAGTAGAGTGTCTGTGTTCCAATAAAACATTATTTGTAGATACTAAAATTTGAATTTCCTGTAATTTTCACGTTATAATATTTTACTTATTTTTTTCCAACCATTGAAAATGAAAGAACCATTCTTAGCCCACTGGTTCTACAAAAACAGGTGGCAGGCAACCTGAATTTGGCCTGCTGCTGTAGTTTGTCAACCCCTCTTCTATGACATTACATTCACACAGACAAAACTAAACCCAAACAAAACAATAAAAATGCATTCTTCTGACAATACAAAGACATATCTTAAAATATTTAAAGTCAAACAAAAATAGACAGTTTCTGACATTGCTTATAGAACATTGTCAAACTGCAGGGATTTGAAATAATGAATAGTAAACAATAGTGAAAAAAAACTTCAAATAAATCACAGCTAATTTTTGAAAATCCATTGTTAAAATGTGATGATCAGAGTCAAGAAAAATTGTGAAAGACTTGAAAACTGGCAAAAGTAAAGATTATTTTTCTCTCGATTGCACTTCAAGTTCTGTCCAGTGTTCACTGCTTCGAACTATTTTCCCACTCTGCAAATGGTAGAAAATTGATAATGAAAATAACTCTTGTCCGTGAAAATGCAAAATAAATTTTGTCTAGTGGAATGCACTTGATGCTTCCTCCAGGATTACAACATTTTGCATATATTTGTAAATCCATTTCAGCACCAGCATTCCTTATTGACCCTATTCGTCCGTCCATCCATCCATCCATCCATCCATCCATCTTAATCTGTCTATCATTTATCTGTCTGTTGTCTATTTATCTATGGGATTTTTCCTTTGAATCAAATGTAACATATGACTATTTCTTGAGTTAAATAAAATCTTTGGTACATTTTTATCTGATATTTGCATGAGTCTTGTCTTCATTTTATAAAATATTTCTCCACTTTGGGAGGCTGAGGCAGGCAGATCACGAGGTCAGGAGTTCAAGAGCAGCCTGGCCAACATGGTGAAACCCCGTCTCTACTGAAAATACAAAAATTAGCTGGTTGTGGTGGTGCATGCCTGTAATCCCAGCTACTCAGGAGGCTGAAGCTGGAGAATCACTTGAACCCAGGAGGCGGAGGTTGCAGTGAGCTGAGATTGCTGCACTGCCCTCCAACCTGGGCAACAGATTGAGACTCTGTCTCAAAAAAAAAAGATTTCTCCTTTAAACTTCAGCTCAGAGTTATGTTTCAAAACCTTGCATCTAACAAACAATGGCATGCCACTTAGCATGCTTATCTCTCTGCCTTTGGGTGCCGGAACTCACTGGCTTGACTTTTGTTCCCCATTTGGTTTGGAGTGTATGTATTGAGAAGCGGTAATTTAGGACCCAATCTTGGTGCCTTGGCTTACAGCTTTGATCTCAGTGGGAGTTCAGTTCTTATAAGGGCTACAATTCCAAACTGTTAGTAATTTTCCAGCTTTATTCAGAACCAAGTTTAGAGGTGAGGAAGATTGGTTTTGCTTGTATAAAAATCTGGACGGCTTCATTTGCCATCTGTGAAATTTATCGAGCGAGGGCCAAACCTCTGAAACACATCTGAATATGACTGTGGAAATGTTTGTTTTGTATGAGATGCTTTCTGTGATTTATGTGGTAATGACCGTAAATCCATAGAGCCCAAGGAAGACATTTCTTAGGAGCAAAATGAAAACTCGGACATACATGAAAATGCACTGTGCCCAAGTACCCAAGAACCAAAGGTGAACGTTTTTTATCTGATTGTAATTCTAATATGAAGTGGGTCAAAATTTTAAATGTTTAGATACTTTAGACCTGTTGCAATACTTACTGATGCTTATACAATATCTCCTGACTTTATATATGATACATTTCAAGAATAATGTTGCTGTTCACCAAGCATCCGTTGTTCAACTTATTGATCTCCTTTGGAGCAAACAATGACTTCACAGCCAAATCACGTTTGACAATGACTTCAGGAGAAGTGCAGGCTTGTGTAATTCAAAGGGAGAGATTTATGCAGAAAACGTCTCAAGTCGGGTATAATTAGTTCCCCTTCATTTTGGATATTAATGTTATTATTTCCACAAGTACATGTCTTTACTTACATGATATCATGTCTTTATTTTTCAGGAGAAAATAAATATGATGTGATAATAAACATTAGAAGAGATAAGAGAAATATTCTATTATTTCCTTAAACCAACATTTTGGACTTAACATTTGTGTAGAATGCATGCGAAAAAAAATTGTTAGTGTGTGTGAGGTTTCAACTAGTGTTCTTTTGAAAAAGCCATCTTATGTACATTATTATATTAGCATGATTAATATAAACCATTGGATGTAAATTTCTCCAACTGTCCTATAGCATGATGCCAAAAGATAATTATTAGCAGCCTTGGCCTTCCGTGCTTAGTAAGACATGAAGTCTCTCTTTCTCTCTCTCTCTCTCTCTCTCTCTCCCTTTTTTTTTTTTAAAGCTTTATTGCTCACACAAAGTCTGTTTGGTAGTCTCTTCACACGGATGCACGTGACAACAGGGTCTTGCTCTGTTGCCCAGGCTGAAGTGCAGTGGCACTATCACGGCTCACTGGATCCTTGACTTCCCGGACTCAAGTAGTCCTCTTGCCTTAGCCTCCTGACTGGCCGGGACTACAGGCATGTGCCACCATGCCTGGCTAATTTAATATTATTATTATTTGTAGAGACAAGATCTCACTATGTTGTCCAAGCTGGTTTGAACTCCTGGGCTCAAGCCACTTGCACACCTCGGCCTTCCCAAAGTGATGGGATTACAGGCGTGAGCCACAGAGCCCTGCCTGAAGTCTCTCTTAAGGGAGTTGATGCAATTGAAAATTAAGTTAGGGCTGGACGTGTGACATGATTTATAAGTAATTCATCCAATGTTGCTCTATAAGGACGTTAAAGTGGATATCATCTCTGATGCAAAGGCAGAAATGGAAAGAAAAAAGACGAGAAAAAAGTGAGAGCGTGGGAAAAAGATTAAAAAAGAACTCACAAATAGCTACATAAACAACTAGTTTCAAAACACCATTTCTTAACTGGCCAGGAAATAGTCCTGAGATTTTTGAGAAACCACTGAAGGCTTCCAGCAGGGTCCCTTCTAGTGATAATGCAGGTGGATGGATGAGTTAATGATTTAAACAATTAAAGATTTGCTGCAAACTTCCATCTGTCACTGCCCCCTGGAATGCAGACTCACAGTTCTAATTGGAGCCTCCAGCATTGAAGGCGGCATGAGTTGATGTCACTGATTTGCTTCCCCTGACCACTGTCATTCTCATGGTAAGCGTTTTCTGCCCTCACGCTGAGAACTTTTATCAAACATATTAGTGTGCATTTGGGTGATCATTAGCCTGTGGTAGCTGAAACATTCCAGGTTATTTTAGCTTAGAAACTAGCCTGTCTGCTGAAAGAACATGCAAAGCTTCCTGCTAAGCTGGTACACAATCAATATATAAGAGAAAGAACGGGTTCCTATTTAGATTTAAATCCAATATGTGACAAGTTAATAGCTCAGTGTGTTTCTGCTTTTCCATGTCAATTTTACGGGTGTGAAAGACTCTTCCACCTGCTATAAACTTCAAAGGAAAGACATGCGGAAGGGGAAATGCACCTCTGTGTAAGTCTTTGCCTAATCTCTTATGATTAATTTCTTCTTCCATCTGATGAAAGAAAATGCAAACGAAATCTCTTATTTGGTTCACAGTTGAAGACGAGTTCCATAAAGCTGCCTTTAGAAAGGGAATCTGTTTTGAACATATGAAAACCATCTGAGTCGAGATGCATTACATGGTGATTACAGTCTGACAGATGTTTTGAAGTTGTAATGTGTTCATCAGAAAGCACGCAGAGCAGGGATGAGCGCCGCTTGTTTGAAGATGTTGAGGTTTATTCTGGCAACTTGAAAAACGCACCCATGCTGATTGAAGTTTGGGGACCCTTATATTTGAGAAAAGATACAGAATTGGATTTCAATCTCTGGTAGATAGAATTTGTGGGCATTGAGCATGAGATTGTATCATGTTGCTTTATCTCTGCCATGACAGTCACTGTCAAAATATTCTCTACTGGGGTAGAAAACTCTCACTTGAATTTAAGGGGTTCACATTTGCTTCTCTATGTCCATAATTTTGACTCCACCTTATAGGTAATCATTGGAATGAGGTTCAAGTCTAGTTGTCTCCCGAATCACACACAGGAGTTCTTCTTAGAAAACCTAATCTGTTTTTGTGCGTAGTCTACTTTGGAAACTTTTCATTTCTCCGTGTTTCTGAAAGAGTAGTCATTGTAGGAAAATAAATGGAGGTTTTAATTTTAACTGTTTTTACCAACTGGGTTAACATGGACACTCTTGCTGTCTAACTTGCCTGAAAAAGAGAATATAGAGTAATTGTTTCAAACTAAAACAATTTGCCTTTCTCAAGAGATCTTTCAGCTATTCAGTGGGGAAGAACTTGTCTTGCCCCATAAATAATGACATTCAACCACCTTGGCATATTTATTTTTCAACTAGTTTAGGTCTAACAATGTCCTTGTAAGATTCGCTGCTCAAAACATGATGTTCTTTGCGTAATCTGTGTGTGTGTGTGTACTGGATTACACCTTCTGTTTTCTTCTGGGTTGGAAAATAAAATCACATTTTCTGAGGTGGATTTTTGTCAAATACTCCCTTCTCCCTGTTTGATGCATATCTATGCAGGAAGTGGGTTGCTTTTTTAAATTTATTTTTATTTATTTATTTATTTATTTTTTATTTATTTTAGACAAATGTCTGTTAGGACCTTTAATTTCGCAGTGAATGTCAGAGCTAATGACAGTTCTGCTAGCTATGAAGTGACAATGAAGTATAAGCAAAGCCACCAAGCACCTGGAACTTCCCAAGGAGTAGAATATGAAACTCATTGTATCCTGGTGGTACCAAAAGCCACTGAAGAGAGACAGTGTTTATACCTGCCTGATGGATGTATCACTTCCAGGTGCTCTAGAATCTATGCCTTGATTACACGACTAAACTGTGTCTTTGCCGTTTCAAATCTTCCTTTAACAAATGGCTTTTGCTGAATGGTATGTTGCTGCAATGCAGTATAGGTGATAATCTCAGAAATTGTCCTACAAACCTAGTCATTGGGGCTGCTCTAAGAAAGTTGAGGACATTGGTCTCTTATGTCATGCCATTTTGTGGAGGAAATGGAGAGTATTAATTAATTAATTTTTTGGGGGGGACGAAGTCTGGCTCTATCTCACAGGGTGGAATGCAGTGGCGCGATCTTGGCTCACTGCAACCTCCACTTCCTGGGTTCAAGCGATTCTCCTGCCTCAGCCTTTTGAGTAGTTGGGATTACAGATGCTTGCCGCCTTGTCTGGGTATTTTTTGTTTTTTTTTTAAGTAGAGAGGGGGTTTCACTATGTTGGTCAGGCTGGTCTGGAACTCCTGACCTCAGGTGGTCTGCCTAGCTTGGCCTCCCAAAGTGTTGGGATTTATGGCCTGAGCCACCATGCCTGGCCTAGAGACATTCATTCTGATTGCATTATCAGTACTAATTGTGCCTCCTTGAGAAATGGGTAGATACTTTTGGCCTATGGATACTGTGGATTTTGCAATCAATAGTGTTTTCCTCTTACAGTTGGTCTTTAGAACGCTAAAACTTAAATCAAACAGCCTGTCTTTAACAAGTGTGCTGAAATTGATCATATGTATTTAGGAAACTTGCTTTATCCCTGACAGTATTTATTTTCTCCCCATTTTAATTTCCCTTTATCTCATTTTTTTTCATTCACTTAAGATGTGTTTTCCAGCTGTAATCATATGTAGCTTTGTAAATTGTCTTGAATTATTTTAAGAGTGAGAAAGGCCATAGATAAATGCACACATCCATAAAATAATAAATCGGTAGAAGGATATCACATTATGGCTGAGCATGTTGCCCGATGAGTTGTTTAGTCTCTTGAACCCTTTTATCCAGAATTTCATGGTTAAACAAAATGAAGTGACAAGACATCTATATTCATACCAAAGTTCTTTCAGCTGAGAAGTCATGATTATGAGAAAAGAGTTACTGGAAAAGAGCAATGAGAGCCTCTTGTAAATTAGGTAATGGCTATAACTGAGCAAGAAAAATTTAAGAGAACACAACTTAAATTATGAAAACAGGGAGTGCGGTAGAAACGTGTCCTGTTGGGAAATGTGGTAGTGGAACAAAGGTGGGGCGCTTTTGTTTGTGTGGGCCATGGGAGCCAGAGGGGTTTGGCCCTGTCTTCACAGATCTCAAGTCATAAATAGCAGAGGTCAAAGAATCGTCTTTAAAACTACACAATAAAGAAAGGACTTCTCTCAACCGGGTCTTTTCAGAGCGTAGCTACCAATGTGGGTAAGTTCATTTTCCATTTGTGTGGGGGAAAATGACTTAAAGTGGGCACTTTGTAAATCTTGCTCGCGCATTCTTTCTTTCTCTTCTTCCCTCCTGCCTTTCTTTTTCCTTCCTTCCTTCCTTCCTTCCTTCCTTCCTTCCTTCCTTCCTTCCTTCCTTCCTTCCTTCCTTCCTTTCTTTCTTCCTTTCTTTCTTTCCTCCCTTCCTTTCTTTCTTCCTTTCTTTCTTTCCTCCTTCCTTTCTTTCTTTCCTCTTTCTCCTCTTTCTCCTCTCTTTCTCTTTCTCACTCTTTCTTTCTTTGTTTCTTTTTTCTTTTCTTTCTTCTGTTCATTGATTCCCTCCCTCCCTCTCTGTTCCTTTTTCTCTCTATTCTTATGGGTGGTAAATGTTTATGCTGATTTCCATGAAAGACTTTCTCTCTGCCTTAAGTTATGGGAGTCCCAGCTGAAAATTTTAAGCGCAGAGGGGTATAATGAATGGCTTCTGGCTTATTTAACGATAATGGAATAGCCACTCTGTCGATGCTGTGTTCGTTATATTAATAGCAATAGCTCAGTTGATGTCAATGTGTATATTCCTGTGTGATGACAGGTTGAAGAAAACACAGGGTTTAAATAGGAAAAAGTTGCTGTTGGTTAGAAAATTGTGCTTATGCGAAACTGTCTAATTAAATCATACTCGTTTTAACTCGTTGCAAGTGACTAATTCTGCGTCAAATTCCACATAAGGAGCACTGTTTGCGGGGAGAACTGTGAGAGCCGCAGGAGCCAGGACAAGCCCTGAACTGTGCAAGCAGAGATCATTTAAGTGTTCAGCTGCTTGCAGATGCACCCAGATTCAGCCTTCTCCAGACTTCTCTCGTAGGGCTGGGTGGGTCCTTGTGGAGAGGAGAAGCGAGTTCCCGAGATCTTCCTCGGGGACGCAGCTCCTCTGGCTTCCGCTTGCTGAGGAAGGTGGGTCTTTTGATGGCTGCAAGTCTCTGAGTTCTCACAGCTGAATGGTTGAACTTGGTCAGTCGCAGATGAATGAACAGCGTTTCCCAAAAGAAACTTCACAATGGCTTCGGGACTATTAAGCTGTGAAGATTCATGCTTTCGTGTTTGGGAGTGTGTGTTCAGCAACTTTTCCTCGGGGAAGGGGAGGGGGCAGGCATTCGAGGTTGGCTTTTTTACATCCGACTGTATGCACATTTTCCCTTTTTGTATGAGGAAATAATGCCTGCACTAAGGATAACCCTCCCCTCCTCCTAAATCCTTCCACAAAAAGATACTTATTAAGGCCGGCATTCTGAAGAACTAAATGCTTCTTTAACTTTACTTCATCTGCTTCAGTGAGCACAGTGTACCGACTCTGGGGAATTCACATTACGGCCGGCAAGCAGCCCTTCTCTATTCTCTAGGGGCTCTTTGGGCACAGAAATAATCCCTTCCTAGAATCTTTTGAAAAAGCAACTGAACTATGCAGGCTAATCAACTGTAAATCTTAGCCCTCTTGGATGAAGCAGCACCGAAAAGTCCCCTGATGACCGGGAAGCCCTGTTGCAGAGGCCCTTCAAAAACAGCAGTTCCAAGACCCAAGGCAAATTTGCTGCAAGTGCAATTGTCTGCTGTGTTTTCACGTTCCTGAATGTTGCCCTATTCCCCACGTGTGTCGTGTGCATCCTCTGCCTGTCTCCCTATTTTGTTTTGAGGCAGAAAGGCAATAACCTTCCTTAGAACTTTGGTTTTCTGGTTGGTAATGGCCATACTATAAGCAGGCCATATTATAAGCTCAGATAGAATAAGTACATGGGGAGGATTTTCTGTATTTCCTCTGAGTCATTTTCTGCACAGTCCTAGCATAGTATTTGTCAAGAAAAAGTAGCATAGCTCAGAAGGGTGACATCTCCCAGCCTTTGTGTGCACTGTCGTGAAACCCCCAGTGTTATAACATTAGCCGTCACTCTGCTGACAGGTTACCTCCTGATCCGGACAAAGGCAACACTAGTTTGCCTGCATTCTGCTTGGACTTGCAGGATAATGTCAGTCATGCATTCGCAGCAGCAGCATAAATCAAGCCTTAAGATGATTTAAAGACTAGAATTGAAGCCTCTCTTTCACAATCACCGTAATCTAAAGGAAATGGGGGCAATGGCGTTGCTCTCTGATATTCGGGAGGCAGAGCAAGAATTCTGTTTTTGGCCAAGGAAACACCTTTTCTTTACTTGCCTGGTTTCTGTAACACATGTAGAACGTTGCAATATTCCTGTCCTGACCTCTAGATTCAACTTTTTACTGGCTATTTCTGATTTAAGATCCTATCTAAATCTTTGACATTGATGTGTCCTGATTTAATCGGATGTCTTCTACCATTTGAGTGAGAAGCACAATAGAGCTTGGTCTTTGGGCACCAGTGTTGAAGGCTGAAGGGATTCACTAGCTCCGTCACCTGGGCCAAGTTACTGATTAATGCTCCCCAAACCTGTGTTTCTCTCTGGAATTATTAATATTAATTAAAAGATTAATATATCTTAAGCACCCAAGCTAAAAAACTCAAAATCCTCCTTCATCGCTCCTCGTCTTTTACCTTTCTATCTAGCTGTCTGCAAAGTCCTTCTGATAAATCTCTCAGACTGTTTGGCTATCCCCTCTGATATCACTGAAGTATTTACTGTCCTTAAAATGTGGTAATCCCATAACCCCAATTTTTCTCCCCGTTTTTGCTCTTCACAGATCCCAATATCTTAGAGGCTGTGTTTCTCAAACTTTAGCATGCTCAAGAATCCCCTGGTGGGCTTGCTCAAATGCAGATTCCCGGGCCCCACCTCCATAGATTCTGATGTGGTATGTCTGGGCTAGAGCCTGAGAGTCTGCATTTGTAAGAGGATTACAGTAGATGCTGGTCTGCGGTAGCCCTAACCTACAGGATCACATCAAATTTTTGGCACATTTTTCAGCATCCTTTATATTGATTGAGCTTCCATCTAACTTTCCGGATGACTCTGCTCTTTTTTTGTGTGTGTATTTTCTTGGAGTTCATTTTTTTCATTCTCATTAGACAATTTTCCCAGACTCCTCAGCATGCCACATTCTTTCATACCTCTTTGCTTTTGCTTGTAGTACTTTGGAGAGAGAGATAATACAGTGTGGAGATGAAGAGCAAGTGGCAAGCCTGTGACTACTAAAATAGTTGAGGAATTAACACATTATGGCCTCTCTACTTAGGGACTGTGTGATCTTGAGCAAGTGATTTTTTTTTGTGTGCCTCAATTTTTTCATCTGAAGAAAAATGGGACAGATAATAATAGGGGCTACTGTATAGATTTTTGTGATGATTAAGCGACTTAATGCATCCCACAGGTCTTGAACAGCCATATAGCATGTGTTAACTCTCTTTGTTGTTCTCTGTATACTTATTACATTACCTGTTGCTCCAGTCTCTGCCCCCCTTCTTTTTTTTTTTTTTTTTTTTTTTTTGCTGTGAAATTCTCATTTTCCAACAAAGGCCAGAGCTTACTTTTTTTTTCTCTCTCTCTTTCTGCAGCTTTCTCTGACATTTATCTTCCTTTAGTCCCAGGACCAGTTGATGAATCCTTCCTGCTTGTTAGCAAGATGCCATGTTGATGCTTGCATTCATTGTCTTGTAGTTTCTTGCTTACGTATTTTTTGCAGGTAGAGCCTGAAATTCTTGAGTCTTGGAAACTCATTACTCCCATTCCTCCTTCTTAGCTCACTTTTCATTTGTTAAGTGTTAAATATATGCCATCCACGTGCCTGACCCCGTGCTTGCAAAGGGTTCGTTTGGGTGAGGAGTGCTGTGTGGGGAGTGGATTGGATATAAATTCAGTCATCTAAATCAGAAATCTTAAGTTCTGTGCTCTCAGAACTGTACCCCCTGATCAATGTGATTCTTTCACTTCCGTATCTTACATTGGGGTAATTTGACGTTTTTATTACTTCTGGATTTCTCCCCAAATATATTGATAGTAACTTTGGCTTGATCTTTGGTCATTATCTTAATATCTTACATTTGGTTAGGATTTATAGTTTGCAAAGAATTGTCACATAAATGTATACCATTTGCTTTTAAAGTATCTTTCTGAGATGGGAATGGAAAGTATTAACTTTCCTTGATTATTATGCAAAATGCTGGATAGAGTGACCCTCTCAAAGTCCTGTGGCTAATAGGATGTGGGGACCATAGAATGGGTCTTGATGTCCTTGGAGACTTCGAAAGAGGAGTCTTAGGAAAGCCTGGAAGACAGGAGGCAGACTGCATGTTACTTGAGGAAAGTGTGGAAAGGGAGAAATTTCATTCCGGGTATGGTTCTCCTTTATTTTGGTAGCGTGGCCATGAGGAAGAGAAAAAAGAGGGAAGTCAGGTTTTGAGAGGCTGGGAAATCTCTCAAACAAGAGATGTAGCTATATTCTCTTGAAAGCACATACATATTCATCTTCACATTTTACTGGTTTGTATTGATACTAATTTTCTTTGTCCTATATAAAATTGCTAGGTGACTAGACTAGTGTAGCGATGGAAAAACTTTCCTTTTACCCTCATAGGGTTCTGTTAATAGGGCCTGTAAATTTAATTCACAAAAGACATATTAACAGGAAAACAAGGCAAACAAAGCTTATTAGATGATATTATTTTCACATGCACAGGGGCTTCACAGAAAAGAAATAAAAACTTAAAGAAGTGGTTACACCTAGAAGTTCATATACCATTTTAATGAAGGGCAATACATTGTGGAGAAGAGAATAGACAAAGAAAAGGGGGTTTTGGACTCCGGGCAGTCAATTGTGGGAAAGTGACCTGGAAAATGTATGGTAGATAAGGCTTGTTCACTAAGGCTTGTTATGCAGATAAGAGTTATTTTTCTCTTCCTGGTATGGAAGAAGGGAACCTTTTTACAAATGGAAACTTACATTGCCTTTACAAAGGGGAAATTTATGTCTGCTTTTAAGCAGAAATGGGGAAGGCAGAGAGTTCTTCCTGCATCTACTGCTTCTCAATTGCTCTCAGTTCAAAATAATCCTTATGCTGAAGTAGCATATTTTGGGTTGGCATATTCTGATACTCTTCACTAGGGAATCTGGACCATACATAACCTGATCACATATTATGAGAGTTGATTCATGCTCAGTGTTAGAGTGAGAGAATGACGGGAAGGAGGAGATTACTGGACATGAGCCGAAGGCAGTGTTCTCAGTGTGGAGGGTGAAATGAGCAGGTGCCTCCATGTCACTTAAGTTGTATAAAATAGGAGAAATAAGCACAGTTGGCCGGGCGCGGTGGCTCAACCCTGTAATCCCAGCACTTTGGGAGGCCCAGACGGGCGGATCACGAGGTCAGGAGATCGAGACCATCCTGGCTAACACAGTGAAACCCCGTCTCTACTAAAAAAAAAAAAAATAGAAAAAACTAGCCGGGCGAGGTGGCGGGCGCCTGTAGTCCCAGCTACTCAGGAGGCTGAGGCAGGAGAATGGCGTAAACCCGGGAGGCGGAGCTTGCAGTGAGCTGAGATCCGGCCAGTGCACTCCAGCCTGGGCGACAGAGCGAGACTCCGTCACAAAAAAAAAAAAAGAAATAAGCACAGTTGATTAGATTGCCTTATGTCTTCCTGGGATATCATCTAATCGACAACTCTAAAACTTTTCCTCACCAACAAAAACTTCCTGGTTCAAAATTTTTATTACAGTTGTCTATTTGGAAATTTAATTTGAAGAAATGTCATTGAAGTATGTTGAAGAAAGTTAGTGTTTTATGACTACTACTTCTTTCTAATAAACAGCTTTTCTTTTATTATAAAAGTAACGTTTCTATTTTTTATTGTGGTAAAGAAAACCACACACACACACACACGAAACGTAAAATTTACCACTGCGAGCTATGATCGCATCATTGCAGCCCAGCCTAGGTGACGAAGTGAGACCCTCTCTCTAAGAATAAATAAATAAATAAATAATTTAAGAATTAATTAAAAATTTACCACGAGAGCTTTTTTTTTTTTTTTTTAAGATGGAGTCTCACTCTGTCAGCCAGGCTGGAGTGCAGTGGCACGATCTCGGCTCACTGCAACCTCCGCCTCTTGGGTTCAAGCAATTCTTTCTCCTGCCTCAGCCTCCCGAGTAGCTGGGATTATGGGCACACAGCACCACACTCGGCTAATTTTTGTGTTTTTAGTAGAGACGGGTTTCACCACGTTGGCCAGGCTGGTCTCGAACTCCTGACCTCAAGTGATCCACTCACCTTGGCCTCCCAAAGTGCTGGGATTACTGAGCTTCAGTATTCACAATTTAGTTGGTTAGACTCTTGCTACTCAAAGTGTGGTTTATGGATCCTGCAGCCTCAGATCACCTGGGACATAGTTGGAAATGCAACGGGTGAGCCACCGCGCCCGGCGTGAGAGCCATTTTTGAGTGTATAGTTAAGAAGTGTTAAGTATATTCACATTGTTGTGCAACAGATCTTCAGAACTTTTTCATCTTACCAAACTAAAACTCCATACTCATGAAATAACAACTTCTCATTTCCCCCTCCCTCAGCCCCCGGCAACCACCAGTCTACTTTCTATTTTTATGAATTTGACTGTAGAAGTAATCTTTTTGAAGGATAAAATTTTTTTTTTGTTTTGCAAAAAATCCCTAAAGGTGGATATTATAAGCATAAATACTTTAAAAGTGTGAAACATTTGACTCTGTATCTCCGGAGGCCTAAGGATCTCAGTATGCCTTCTTATAGGGATTCTTGTAAAGAAAATCAATGTAATTATTAATTGATTCCCCCCATTCCACAGTCATCTTTCTAATTTCTGTCTCTATGAATTCAAGTACTCTGAGAACCTCATACAAATGGAATCTTAGGGTATTTATCCTTTTGTGTCTGCCTTATTTCTCTTAGCATGCTTTACCTCTTACAACCAATTTTTAATTTCATTATTATTATTATTATTATTTTCACTCTGAATTGTTGAACTGAAGGTTGGCAGGACGGTATCGTTCTCAGTCTCTTGGTCTCTTGAGTTGAATAACTGCATATATGAACCCATGATTTTAGAACTGTTTATCCATTGGAAAGGCCTCTGAACCTAACAGATGCCTGACAGTTTCTGTTTTGTAATTAGAGTTGTTTACTTTGCTCTCTTTGGGTGGTTGTTCACTTGGGGGAACATTTTCTCTGTAGATTATATGAGCCGTGGAGTTCGGGTGCTCTCACAGTAAGTGGTGTGTGTTTCCATGATGGACTTCTTTCATCTGCTCCAGTGTTTTGGTAACTTGTTTATGTGTCTGTCTCCCCAGATCGTTTGGTGTCTCCTTGGGAAAAGAGACTGTGGATTACAACTCTTGGGGCTCATGTGAACTCCTTAAAAGGCCGAGCAAGCTTTTATTCTTTTCTGTGCCTTTGAGCACCAAGATTGGCCATGCTCAGTAAAGGAAATTGAAGTTTAGAGAACGTGAAATGGGCGACATATACAGGTTGGTCTAGGGGCCCTTTCGAGTTCTCCCAATAACCCAAGGAAGTAGCTGTCATTTTCCTCATTGTACAATGTAGAAAACTGAGGGTCAGATGGAATAACGGACAAAGTTCCCAAAACGTATCAGTTGGGGGTTACATGGCAGGACTTTTTGTTTTTAAAGCCCATGTGCTTTCTTCATACTTTAAATTTCTGTTCTTGGCATCAGAAACTGAGTAGATTCTCTTGGAGTCTCCAAGCATTTGGAAAGGAAATATACAATTTAATTTTTTCATCATACTGAATATTGTTTCTTTCACATTGTCTCCCCACATGTAGAACCAGAAATGAAGACATTGGAGCCCCTAGGCATTTGGTGTTCAATGTCCTTTGAAATTCTCAGGGCTATTGTTTGTTTTACACAATATTCCGTTTGAACTTGGATTCACTTTGGGACTTTAAGTAACTTATAGGATTCCCTAACCTAACACAGTTGTCCCATTATGATAGGGAATTGTTTTCATTCCTCAAATGAAAGTGATAGTTACTAAACTGTTCAATATATAGGATGAACCCTTGCAAACACTTTTTTGAAAGCTCCTTTGCCTTGGCTCAGTGTCTAATGAGGGAAATGAGAAAGCATCAGCGCAGGTCTGTAGAGAGCTTGTGGGTCAGGTCATTCCTGCTGCTTGTGAACAATCCAGACCTTGCCTGGATGGGGTGAGCATGGCGAGCCCAGCAGGAACAGCTTGGGGTGGTTATGGCTGTTAATTTTTTAATTTACTTCTGGACCCTACAACCCATCGATATCTGTTCATCTCATTATTCCCTCCCTGGGTGGCAGGAATGGATATAACACCGCTGTGGTAGCTTCCCCCTCCTCCTTTTTATTATTACTTTTGTACCTTTTTATGCCTTGCTAGGTTATGAGCTCTCTTACTGCTCTGAGTTAAAGACAGCACATCAATAATTATGTGTAAATAAAATGAAAGCTTACATTGTTTAACTTATCCTTAGCTCTTTCAGAGGAAAGAAAAATATATATATATGTATATGTAATCTAAACTTTCCAACATATTTCTTACCTGTTGTATCTGTTTTTGAAAAATAATCTCAGTAAATTTTCTTTTTAAATTTTTATTTCCTTAACTTTGTGTGGGTATACAGTAGGTGTATCTATTTATGGGGTACATGAGATGTTCTGATACAGGCATGCAATGTGAAATAAACACATCATGAAGAAGGGGGTATCCATCCCTCGAGCATTTATCTTTTGAATCTCAGTAAATTTTAAAGCAATTCTGTTCAGTATGGTAGACATCAGCCACATTTGCTATTTAGGTTTACATTTACTTAAATTGAATACAGTGAAAATTCTCCATCTCTGTAGCCTGGTGGTTTTCAACCAGAGGTGATTTTGTCCCCAAGGGGATATCTGGCAATGTCTAGAGACATTTTCAGTTGTCACTACCAGGGAAGAGGTGCTACTGGTATCTAGTGGGGGCCTCAGGGATGCAGCTCAACACGCTGCATGGTAGCGTTACCATGCACAGAACAGCCACCCTCACAAGGAACCATCGGCCCAATATGTCAACAGTGGCAAGTCTGAGAAACTGCACTCGTCACATTTCACGTGCTGAATGTCCTAGGTAGCTAGAAGCTGCAATATTGGGCAACACCAACTTAGAGCATTCCCCACTGTCACTGCTGACATTTGGTTCTATCAGGCAGCGAGGTCTCAGGTGAGAGGGAAAAGTTAAGGAGGACTGGGAGCAGGGAAGTGATATTCTCATGAAAATACATTCTCATGAAAATACAAACAAAATACATTTCTTTGAATGAGACACCACAAGATTCTAGATTTCTTTGTCATAGACACACTCTGTCTTAAGTTTCAGAAGTTATGATTGTCACTGAAGTCATACTATTAGTAACAGTACTCAGCTGTTTGTGGGGTACTCCACGATGCACAAATGGTTTGTCATAAATTGCCTTATTTAATTTTTGCAAAACTGTTAACAGAGAAGCTCTCTATATTACAGATGAGAAAAGTGGGGTGATTTATTTGTCTGTTATAACAATGTGTAGGATGAACCCTCGCAATAAAAAAAAGAATATATTTAAAAAAGAAAACTGGATAGACCATGACTATGTTACATGGGTGGAGTCCAGGTCTTTATGTGACAGTTAGGGATCCTTACAAATTCACAGATCATATTTTTATGGGGACATCTCATTAAAGAAAAGCAGAACTTCTCTCCCTTCCCCTCACACTTCAACAGGACTTATTGGCAGATGATGTGCCCTTTTTTGAAATGTATCAAGTCATTTTATTTTTCACATTTGGGAAGACCATTTTACTCAGATTCGCTTATACAAATAAAGATAACATAATGCATGTGTCTTAGTTTTCCTTTAGCTTCTACTTTAAAAAGAAAACTCAGGGATGGGCTTAAGTAGTTGCACATTAGTTATGTTATCTTGGCCACATGAGGTAATTTGGAGAGAAAATCAAAGTATATAATATTAAACGAGACATATAGGAACCCAATACTAAAATTTGGTTTTTTGCTGGCCTTACAAAATAAAGGTGGCTAGCTGGCCATTTGGGTTAGATAAAAGAGAAACAGTCAAAATGAAATTTTGCTTACAGAAGTAAAAAATATATGATAGACTAGATAAAGAAAATGTACGTGTATATTATGGAATACTATGCAGCCATAAAGAAGAAAAAGATCATGTCCTTTGCAGGGACATGAATGGAACTGGAAGCCATTATCCTCAGCAAACTAATGCAGGAACAGAAAACCAAACACCTCATGTTCTCACTCATTAGTGGGAGCTGAATGATGAGAACACATGGACACTGGGAAGGGAATAATACACATTGGGGCCTGTCAGGGAGTGGGGTAGGGGGAGGGAGAGCATCCAGATAAATAGGTAATGCATGCTGGGTTTAATACGTAGGTGATGGGTCGATAGGTACAGCAGATCACCATGGTACACATTTACCTATGTAACAAACCTGCACATCCTGCACATGTACCCTGGAACTTAGAATAAAAATAAAAATTAAAAAAAAAAAAAGAAATATAAATTAAGGCACCCAAAGAGAGACCCCTCATAACAATTTCTACACTGGATTGTTGAGATAGAAGCATTAAGCTTCAGAGACCCATGAAATGGGCTTCTTATATTTAAATATCTCGATGATTGCATTGCAGCAATGGTTAAGACCTACCGCTATTTTCAGCTCCACTTGCAATAGAGGCTGCTGTTGTCATTATTTCCTGAGGCTTTATTATGCATCTGGGTGGACTGTCTTTGCACACTACGACGGAGGGAATGATTTCTGATGAAATGGTTTCCATGCCTTTCTTAGAGTAAAGGATTTGAGGAAATCCTTTGAGATGCTGCCTTTCTCTGCTGAGCGTGGCAGGCAACATATGATCAGTTTATGTATTATCATATGTTTTGGCCTAAAAATGATGCCTATGGAAATGTGGAATACATTATGTTACAAAATACTTTGGAGTCTCTTTTTCTCATTCTCTTCTTAACGTTTGAAAGGAAATTTGTGCTAGTTGAGAGGTGCCAAATTCACAGCTTTGGGATTTTGCAAAGTTCATTTCTTGTATAGGATGTACAGAAGCCCAGACGAGCTAGACCCTATTTCTGGACTTCCTTCACTGGCTCACATAATGCATTTTCGATCATATTTGGGAAAAACGACTCTCCCACCAAAAGCGCGCTGTGGAAATGAGGATTTGCCATTGTACTAGATGAAGTTGATTGTATGGAAGGAAGACAGGGCAGAAGGCAGGGCAGAGATGACCTGGTTAGGAGGTAAAATATATATTTATATATTACAGTTTGCTTGAGAAAATCCATTTGGAGCTTCTCTGTGGTTCCTGGGGTCTCCCATATTTTAGGGGTGAGTCAGGGAGTTACATGTGTGAATTACGAATTTCACATGAATGGGACATGTGCATTTTATTTTGAAGTTTTCAGTTCCATGCTTATCATTTTAACCTTCTGTTTCCCTAAGATCTTAAAGCAAGCATGTCCAACGTGTGGCGCTCAGGCCGCATGGGGCCCAGGACGGCTTTGAATGCGGCCCAACACAAATTTGTAAACTTTCTTAAAACACTGTGAGATTATTTTGCAATTTTTTTTTTAAGCTCATCAGCTGTGATTAGTGTTAGTCTATCTTATGTGTGGCCAAAGACAATTCTTCTTCTTCCAGTGTGGCCCAGGAAAGCCAAAAGATTGGACACCCCTGCCTTAAAGAGATGATAAAGCAATCACATCACTCAACGGGTAGCATTTGTTATTTTAAGGACCGATTCTTATTCTGTTTGTGAAACTTGTTGATTTTATAAGTCTGACTTCACTGGATCACAGAATAGCTAACATAAACAGCAAAACAGACTAAGTAGGTGTTTTTTTACCCATTTCTAAAAAAACATGAATTTATCAAGCATACTTTTTTGGGGAAAAGTTAGTTGAGGCTTTGAGGAAGTGCTTTCTGCACTCTTTATAGCCGATTTGTATGTGGATTCTGCAGCTTATCTTTCTATCACATAAAAGTGAAAGGAGTCCCAGATTATTTCTATGTCAAAAAAAAAAAAAAAATCCAGCTAATGAGTTTCTCATTATAAAGAAAGAAGCCAAAAGGTTCTTTCATTTGGTTTATAAGGCCCTTCTTGGGAGCTGGGGAAGTTTCCTCTACTAGTGCCATTTGGAACATGATGACAGAGTGAGTGTTTGACACCTTGGGTAGAGAGAGATAGTAAAACAAATCTGGGATAAAGAGCTTAGTGTGGGTGGTAAATTACTTCTTGCTGAAGCTGCCCTGCCTGCAAAGGTGTGAAGACAATACAGCCTCCTTCACTCTCTCTGTCCCTTCTCTGCTGTTACTGTTCTCTAAGCATTTGTACCTATGGTGGTTCGATCCCACTCACATGTTAACCACAACTCAACCTGGAGAATGAATCGAGCATTGTCTCTGTTCTGATGAGGGGATACTTACCTAACGTGACCACTTAAAAATATGAGTTGAGTTAAAGTTTCAAGGCATAACAGGATGCACAATTCGTTTCTCAAAACTCTCAAAATCCAGACCAGTGAGCACAGATTGAAATCAGGAGCCGTGTGTGCTGCAGGGGAGTTCCTCAGAACTGCACTGCTGCCCATGTCATGCTGAATCTAGAAGGCTGACATCCCACCAGGCTGTTCTGGCTCTCTTGTTCAAGCCAGGGTACATTTTTTTGAGGGCATGTGGAAAAACTCTCCAGTCCTGTCTGACACAGGCTTTCCTTTTCCGTGAAGATTGTAGTGGGGGTGAGCAGAAACTGGTCAACCTGCCAAGTTCCATAGTTCTGGATGCTTTGGAAGCAGCGTCATGTTGCATAAAATTGCTCGTAAGTCTGTGGAAAAGAGCAACAAAAGCATCATTCTAGATGACATCAGTAAGCAGAGAAAATAGCGAAATTTTAGGTTGGCCTGGCAATTTAAAAACTACGTTAAATTAGTTGTTGTTTGCCGTGCATGAAGCATTGAGTACTGTTTACCAAAATAATGCCAAAAGGTAAATTTATGGTGACACAGTAACAATGTTAAAATACAGGTTTCCTCTTAATATCCTGTTATATCACCTTCATATGTTTATATTTAAAAACATCTTTATATTTAAAAAATGATTTCAGTGTAAAATTTAGTTGTCTTTTGTTACAGTTCTCTTTTATACTACGATGTGCGGACATAAAGTTGAAAGTACATTGATGATGCCTGATATTAGATGGCATTTATTTAGTTACATGCTACTTGGATAAAGTTTTAATTTCCTTATTGCTTCTGTTATTTTCCTGGGTTTTATTTTCTCTGGAGAAATGAAGGAAATGCTTTCTTAATTGTTAATGCTTTCTTTCACTCTTGCTTTTTGCTCCCTGAAAGAATACAAGTAACAGTTATGGTCTCCTGCCCTGTTAGATCAGACATCCTCTAATTGATGAGATTTCCTGTTACAATCAGGATATCACTAGTGTTCAGGTCGAACACCCCAGTTGATAAATTAACAGATTTGTGAGTCCCTTCATTGGTCAGTGAGGTGCAGAGTGCGGAGGGTGTCTCTTTCTCAATACCTCATCCAGGGAACAGGAGATAAGCCTCCCTGCTCTCCTATCCTGGGGGCTCTCTCAAATGCAGTGGAGCTTGTTAGCAAAGAAAGACTCACACGCTGGGAACCGGTGCACCCCTGGCCGCTGACAGAGATAATAACACTGACCTCCGGTCACTTGACAAGGAAACTCTCTTGTGTGGTTCGACTTCCCACTGCTTCAAGCCAATTCAGGGGGGACTGGACGGGCAGATTAAGGATTTATATGCACAGCTCTCTGCATTACCAGCAGGGTGTCCTCAGCATCAGGCCATGGAGGCATTTCACATTCAGGGGCCACTGAGGGCCTGATGCTCCCTGCCATAAAGGTGGGTTTGCAAGCTCCCATTGCATGCAGAGTGGGCTCCAGTTTTACCTCACTCTGACCTCAGAGGAGTGGGGTGTTGTAAACATGACTGGGGTGTGCGTGTGTGTGCACCTGTGTGTATGTAAAGCCAGACATCAGTCTACTACTGTGATTTCTTCCAGGGAGAGATTTTTGAATGCAATTTAAGAAAATTGGGAAGGCGGTAGTCTGGGGACATGTTGGTCAAAGGATACAAAATTTTAGTTAGGAGGAGTAAGTTCAAGAAATCTATTGTACAACATGGTGGCTACAGTTAATAATGTATTGTATTCCGGAAAATCGCTGAAAGAGTAGATCTTGAGTGTTATCACCACAAAAAAATTAATATGTGAAGTAATGCATAGGTTAAGTACCTTGAGTTAACTGTTCCACAATGTATACATATTTTAAAGCATGTTATGCACAATAATTATGTACAGTTTTTATTTGCCAATTAAATAATAATTTTTTAAAAGTTAGAAAAGAAAGCAAATTAATTCCTGTCATTGGAGTTTTTTCACTTATGATCTTGTATACTTGTATACTGGTCTTGTATATATACTATACTATAGTATACCATGTATATGGTGCATATATATACTATGCAGTATATACTGTATATAGTATATATATATAATTAGTATACAGGCCCATATATAAATATATGTATACACACACACATAATATGCAGCATTATCATGTAAGTTATGTATAAATGTTGATTTATTTGACAAAAGATTGCAAGGTGCTACTCATACAGATATAGACCCTGCCTTCATGGAGCAGAATTAGGACACTAAACACAGAAGGTCTTAAGAAAGTAAGGAAGGCAGCATTTGCTCAGTTAATACACATGGTATTACATGATTTTGAGAAAATAGGGTACAATGCTAAGAAAGATAGATATGAATTATTGCAGAAGTTCTCTGAGGATGTAAACTTTTGAAGAGTAGGGTTTCCTAGGTAAAGAGAAGAGCACGTGCAATGGCATTGAAGTGGAAAATTATTTGGTAACTTTAGAGAAGTTTAAGAAGCTGCCATATCATGACAAGACACCTGGCGACAGGGCCTTAGAAGATCAAGTCTTTTATATTCTGTATAAAGTGCAGTGATGGAAGCCAGAGAGGCTATAAGTAGGGGAATGATTTGACACAAGATATTTTGGGGAACGATGAAGGCTGAGAATGGAAAGCGGGAGTCTGGTTCCGAAACAAACACACTAATTTAGGCAGAAGAGGTGGGTAGCTCACTCAGGTGAGGTTACAGTGAAGGTGGGGTGAGGCGGATGGATTTCGGGAGACGGGAGGCAAAATTGGCCAGGGTTGGATACGAGAAGCGAGGGAGATGGAAACATCCGTTCTGATGCCAGTTTCTTAGGAGAGTGGGGAGAAAGGCCAGTTACTTAGGTGAAGGTGACTGGAGGAGGAGCAGCCGGGCTTTTCATCCTGTGAAAACAGGAAGCCCCATTAAAATTCATTTTGGGCATAGTAAGTTTAAGCCTGCGAGATTATATCAAGGGGAGCTACTAAACAGACAGGTGGGCATCTGAAGTCTCTGGCCCAGAAACAGGACTAGAGATGTAAATTTGAGTTGTCCAGAATTGCATGGTATTTATGGCCATCTAGGAAAATTCTTGGGTAAGTTCAATATTTCTGTGCGTTGCTGGGATTCTTCCAGGGTTTGGCCCTAGGAATATTTGTAGTTGCTTCCCTCAACGGTAATTTAGCAAGCGTGGTTGCAGAGATGAGGACTGGCATTTTCTGAAATGTTGGCCTCAGTGAGAAGGCGACATGATGGATGTTAGGCGGTACAGCCAATTGGAATCAGAGGCTGAGGAATGAGGCCAACGCCACTTCCAATCCCAACTCTCGGCTGCATCCATCACCATTATCTCCCTGCCCTTTTCTTCTCCAAAATAATGATTAGAAAAATAAAACTACTTTGCAGGTCCATGAGGCTTCGAAAACATAAGGAAATCATGATTTCTGTAAATGTTCTAGTACATCTTAGGCGCTATGCTGATAATATACTTTATAAACTCAGGGGAAGAAGGAAATGATGAGCCCAGATGCTGATGATGGGGAACCACTCCTGAATTTTATTTTATTTATTTATTTTTTACTCCACAGATTTACAAACAGAACGAGCATACTTTGAATGGAAGTAATCACATAGTTCCAACACATTTTGTGGGGGAGGGTTAGAATTTATGAATAAAAAAGATAGTAAACGTTTTCTCTACTTTTTTCTCATTGTTTATCTATTGGGCAAGCTACCTTCATGTCAGCTGTACTTGGATGAAAGTTACTTAATAGTATATGCAGACTGGTGTGTTTACCCTATGCAAATGACGGTAAGATAATTAAAACAGTCGGTTCTGTGTGTCTGTTTTTCAGAAAACTTCTATATAGGATTCTAAATTGTGCTTTCTTTCTCAGCTACCACATCATCTCAACCCATCCACCTTCTTTGAAGGACTGTTAATTTCAACACACAGCCTTTGTACTTAAGTGATAAATTCTCAGTAGTATCATCCTTAGTTAAATATTACACATGAAATTACTTATATTGTGATGTACATACATAATAGTACATATGTTATTAATCATGTATATAAGAATATTAAGCAATCTGGGATTTAGAAAATAATAGGCTATTTTTTTTTTTAGCAGTTTTGGGCCTGATAAGGCATTCCATTTCAGACCCTGTGAGGTCTATTGGATGCTGAATATCATCAGCCATATGATGATTTGGAGTGGAAAAGAAAGAGTTCCCATATCCTGCCTTCCTCCTCCCTGGTATTTCCCCTACTGTTTTCTTGCGTTAGTGTGATACATTTGTTACAACTGATGGATTAATAGCAATACATTACTATTAACTATAATCCATAGTTTACATTGGGGTTTACTCTTGCTGTTGTACATGCTGTGGTGTTTGACAAATCTATAAAGTCATGCATCCACCTTTACAGTATCTTATACCATAATTTCCTAGTCCTAGAAATACCCTGCGCTGTGCCTGGTCATCCTTCTCCCATTCCACAGCCCTGGTCTTCTTGTTGTCTTCATAAGAGATGATTTTTTCCCTTTCTCTTTTGGCTATTTCCGCTTAGCCGCAATGAAAGGACTTGCTGTGACGCTTTGAGGGAGGAAGGCACCACCAAGTGTCCCTTCAACTTCCCACACACAGAGCCAGACATCTCCAATTACTGAGAGACAGCTTTGCCTTCTCTGACCTCCTGGGCAAAAGGCTGTCAGGTGGCAGAGAACAGCTGCTGATAAGCGAGGAGGAAGATGAAAAGGAGAGTGAGGCAGAACTCCTACCAGGCTCTGGAGACTTTTGATACTGTGACTCCCCTTTCTCATCCCAAACCTTTTGACTCAAAGTTGATCAATCAAACGATGGTTTGTGGCTAGAACAGTGGAAGGTTAACAGCTCCCACAGGTTGATTTGCCTCATTTGGGTCAGTGGTTTTCTGGAAGCTGGCACCCTGCACCTTTGTTGATAATCCCAATTCTGGTACTATAGACATGGAGGTTTTCATTGCTGTTGTTTTAACTTAGTAGACCTTATGTGTGCCTCAGTTCACAATTGCAAAAATGTGGAATCAACCCAAATGATCATCAATCAATGAGTGGATAAATTGTTATATATATATATGATGGAATACTATTCAGCCATAAAAAGGAATGCATTAATGGCATTTGCAGCAACCTGGATGAGATTGGAACTATTATTCTAAGTGAAGTAGCTCAGGAATGGAAAACTAAACATTGTATATTCTCACTCCTAAGTGGGAGCTAAGCTATGAGGATGCAAAGTAATAATAATGACATAATGGACTTTGTGGACTCGGGGAAAGGGTGAGAAGCGGGTGAGGGATAAAAAGGCTACAAATTGAGTTCAGTGTATACTGCTCGGGTGATGGGTGCACCAAAATCTCACAAATCACCACTAAAGAACTTACTCATGTAACCAAATGCCACCTGTTTGCCAATAACCTATGTAAATAAAAAAAAATTTTAAAAAGACCATAAATGCGCCTAACACTTGACACCCGTCAGCATTTTGCAGTCATTCAGACCTCATTGCACTTCTGCCAAATAGTTATTCTTCTTTTCTTATTATACATGTGGGGAATGCAGGAGTGACAAGATTCTAATCCAGCCCATCTGGCTGTACAATTCGTGCTCTGAGCTCCCCTGCTCCCCTAATCCTCCACAGCTATACTCTTCCCCTTTCTGGCCAGGCAGGATTTGGGAGAATGCCTTCTAAAAATACACTGCTCCTTTCTAGTATTGGGCCATTAAATCCCTTACCTTATTCTCTTACTAAATCCCCTACCTCACTCTACCTTACCTTACTCCTTCTAAGAAGCACCCCCCGTATGGCTGATGATCTGGGTCTGAAATGGACAAAGGGTGTGTGACCCACGTTACAGTCAACACTTTGTCTCTTGCCCACTGTGCAAGCCCCGGCCCACAGTCGTTTTCATTCTCTGGGACTCTGCTTTTCTATTTAAAGTGTGAAGTGATTTGATGAGATGGCTTCCTCTGTTTTGGTCTAAAATTAAGGATGAAGTTCTAAAACTTGAATGAAGCTCGCACAGTGGTGCACACCTTTAATCCCAGGTACTCTGGAGGCTGAAGCAGGAGGGTTGCTTAAGTCTAGGAGTTTGAGTCCATGCTGGCCAACATAGCAAGACTCTGTCTCAAGAAAACAACCAAACCAACTCCCCACCCCGCAAAAATAAACTTGATGGAAATTAGAGAAGCGTTTCATTTGTCCAATACAGGAAGGCTTGAATCTCCAGTCAAGCCAATGTAAACTCATTTCCTCCACTTTTTAGACTAGAATGTTGGGGTGCTAGAATTTTAAGGAAAAATTTCAGCAGCTCTGAGCACCTGATGGGACAGCCTTGGGTGAAAGCATCAGGAGGATAGAGTTTATAATTTCTAACACCTATGGAGTTCTGCACCATTCAGCCCAAGCCATGGGTAATGGCTGGCCTAAAAAATGGAACTTTTTCATAGTCAAATTAGCCTAGAGCAGGGTATATTTTCTCCCTGGCTATTCTTACTGCTGATACTTGGTGTATTTGTTTGGGGCAGTTTCCCATTATGGGGTGATGTTGTCTGGGCCCCCCTCAACCTCATCTTGGGGCACACAAGGTGAAGTGAGTTGTGTGAGAGTCAAAATTTCCGGTTATGAAGAAGCCTGGAGACAAGGAGGAAATGCAAAGTTGAAGGGGACTTATCAGCGCCGATGTCAATCTCCACATTTTGGATGGACGCCACAGTTTCATTTAGTACAAAAACAGTCTGTCCGTTTTTGCTTCTTGGGCATGTGGGGAATGTGGAGCATTTTTCCTCTGAAGGTCATCCCTGTGTCGAGATACCATTTCGTGACTTTGGGGATATATCAATTTAGATTTTTCAATGTTCATTGTAACCAACTATGAAGATGCTTCAACACATTGAAAGTTACAACAGGAAAACTTACAATTTTGCAGATTTTATGACTCCATTGTGTGTGTATATGTATACATTTTCTCTCAGGCTCCAGGAACCTTATTCATTTTTTATTATAACATTTATGATATAGGGAAAATAATCTAATACTGGTTGGGGAATTGTTGAATTGCTAATAGTGAAAACGTAAACATTCTTAACCTCTTTCTATTTCCTTTATTTTCCCTATAACTGTGTTATTCTTTAGAATTTGGTAAATACAACCAAGGGGACTCTTCACACTGGTAAATATACATCAAAGATTATATAATAAGGTTAAAATTTGGGATTTCTTTTTCTTTTCTTTCATTAGTATCATATTTGTTTTTAGAGACAGGTTGTTGCTCTGTCACCTGGGCTAGAGTCCAGTGGCGTGATCATAGCTCACTGCAGCTTTGAACTCCTGGCCTCCAGCGATCCTCCTGCCTCAGCCTTGGGAATACAGGTGCATGCCACCATGTCCAGCTAATTAATTTTTTTTGTTGTTTTTGGAAGAGACAGGATCTTGCTATATCGCCCAGGCTGGTCTTGAACCCCGGGGGTCAAGCAGTCCTCCTGCCTCAGCCTCCCAAAGTTCAAGCATCATAGCTGTTAGCCACCAAGTCTGGTCTTTCTCTTCTCTTTCTTTTTAAAAAATAGGGCATGGAGGACTTGGAGTAAAGAAATGCCAACGTTTTAAATGTTAAAGAATATCATCCCAAGTAATTTGCTTTGCTATAATAATCATGGTGGATATTGCCACCATTATCTTTTTTAAGTTATGGAAAGTCAACTTAACTGATTGTTTCATTTTCCAATACTAGTAACTTATATAAAAGGAGAATTAAAAAAATGTTTAAGTGAATTGGGTCCCGAACATCTCAGCACCTGCAATATTTACATCCATATTGAGTAGTCTTACTAATGAAGTATTTTGATGTTTTAGAGTTCAACAGTCGTCTTTACGAGCATGAGAAAGGCAATACGCACCCATTCAAAATATGTAAAGAATGGAAATAGTTGGAGGGGAAAAATGTTGCCCATATATCTACCACCCAGCTATTAGCATTGGACAGTATTATATTCCACTGTTTTTTTCCAAAATTAGAAAAGTCTTTCGTATTAACAAGACCTTTTGACTAGTGACTGAGTTAGGGAGTGCAATAGCTCACCTCCGAAGTACAACTTTGTGACAGGTCAGCTTGGGCACTGCCGGGCACTTCTTTCTTTATGCATTTAGTAATTTGCACTCTGTTTTAAGGCAGAGCTTTATCTTCTTATGTGTGTGTTGTCACTGTGGACTCATGGATTCTGAAGTATTCAAATGGGTTGGAATCCATTCCCACCATTGTTTGTTTTGATATCCAGTTTGTCACAGGTTTGACTTGTGCGGAATTTTGAAGCACACTGCTGCGTGCGTTGGATGCGTGCCTGTCATTCTGGGAGCACATCCTGTCTTTGCAGCATGACGGGATGCTTCAGGCTTGTCTTGTGGTTCTCTTGCTCATGCCTGGGATCAGCTCTATCTCAGAGGGGTCCCGGGGACACTTTGTTCATCATTTTGTGTGCCTGCTTATACAGTGTTCACAAGACAGCCCTGGGGGAGACGATGTACATAAAAACATCTGCTTCTGCAGACCTGTGAAAATGTGCCCCAAAACCATAAACATTGAATTCTTCAAAAAGAGAAACGGTGCTAGAGAAAGAATGCGGAAGAGCCTACGACGGAAGCAGAGACACCGCCATGGCTGCCCTTCTTTGTTGCCCTCTGTGCCTGCTGAGATTTTACCAGGAGGAGAAACCTATCTGCAGAGACCACTGGATACCCTTGTGTCAGCAGGCTCTCCTCTTAACTTGCACCTTATTTGGTTTTAGGCTTGCAAATCAAGTTCATCAAAGGAGGGTGAATTTGTTTATGGAAGAGGCCCTACTGAAAGGGTAAAGGGGTGTGTGTGTGTGTGTGTGTGTGTGTGTGTGTGCGTGTGTGAGTGTGTGTGAGTGTGTATGCACACATAAGTTTATTTTGTAGTGACTGGAATTTCTGTATTGCTGTCGCAGAGGCTACAAAGTACCATATTAAAAAAAGAAAAAATCCCAGGCCAGGCGCGGTGCCTCACGTCTGTAATCCCAGCACTTTGGGAGGCCAAGGAGGGCGGATCACGAGGTCAGGAGATCGAGACCATCCTGGCTAACACAGTGAAACCCTGTCTCTACCAAAAAAGTACAGAAAAATTAGCTGGGCTTGGTGGCGGGCGCCTGTAGTGCCAGCTACTCTGGAGGCTGAGGCAGGAGAATGGCGTGAACCCGGGAGGCGAAGCTCACAGTGAGCCGAGATCGCACCACTGCACTCCAGCCTGGGCGACAGAATGAGACTCCGTCTCAAAAAAACAAAAACAAAACCAAAAAAAACATTTACTTTATTTTATGTTCCGGGATACATGTGCAGGACGTGCAGGTTTGTTACATAGGTAAACGTGTGCCATGGTGGTTTGTCACACCTATCAACCCGTCACCTATGCATTAGCTATTTATCCTGATGTTCTCCCTTCCGCCGTCCCCTTGACAGGCCCCAGTGTGTGTCCCCTCCCTGTGTCCATGTGTTCTCATTGTTCAGCTGTCACTTACAAGTGAGAACATGCGGGGTTTGGTTTTCTGCTCCTGTGTTTGTTGGCTGAGGCTCCCAGCTCCATCCATGTCCTGCAAGGGACATGATCTCTTTTTATGGCCACATAGTATTCTGTGGTGCATTTGTACTACATTTTCTTTATCTGGTTTATCATTGATGGGCATTGGGCTGATTCCATGTAATGTAATAATTTTATTAGAAAAGGTAGATCCTGGGATTAGTGAGTGATTGGTGGAAGGAAAGTGAAGGTGTGGAAAGGCCTTGGGCAGGCACAGTTACCTCTTCACAGGACCTCATGGATCACATTCGGGGGAGTTAGTAGGAAACACAAGATGGAAATTCGGGCCATGATGTCAGCAAGCTTTGTTCTGGGCAGGCTCCAGTTGGCTCTGTTGGTTCCAACTCATTTCAGCCAGTTTTGTTATCTTACAAGCATAGGGAGTTTCAGCATTTCAGCAGCTTGTTTCTTTTCTTATCTGCCATCCTGCAAACTCAAGAATTTCTGTTAGTCATTACTTTCTTTAACTCCTTGGGGCACAGTTTCAATAGGAGTCAGGAAACTACTGCCAGCAGCCCAGATCTGCCCTGCTACCTATTTTTGTGTGGCACATGAGCTAAGAATGGGTTTTGCATTTTAAAATGATGAAAAAAAAATCCAAAGAAACAGAACGTTTTTTGACACATGAAAATTATATGCAATTTAAATGTCCATATCTCTTAACAGTTTGCTCAGGCTGCTGTGATAAAGTATCGCAAACAGCTTTGCTTAAACGACAGAAATTAATTGTCTCACAATTTTGGAGACTGGAAGTGTGAACCAGGGTGTCAGCGGGGTTGGTTCCTTCTGAGAGGGCTGTGAGGGAGGGATGAGTTCCAGGCTTCTCTTCTTGGCTTATAGATGTTCTTCCTATGTCTCCACATCTTTATTTTATTTTATTTTGAGACGGAATTTCATACTTGTTGCCCAGGCTGGGCACAATCTTGGCTCACCGCAACCTCCGCCTCCCAGGTTCAAGCGATTCTCCTGCCTCACCTTCCTGAGTAGCTGATATTACAGGCGCCTGCCACCACGCCTGACTGATTTTTGTATTTTTTTAGTAGAGATGGGGTTTCACCATGTTGGCCAGACCAGTCTTGACCTCCTGACCTCAGGTGAGCCACGGTGCCTGGCCTTCTCCACATCTTTTCCCTTCTATATGTATCTCTGTCTATGTACAAATTTTTCCTTGTTATAAGGAGACCAGTCATTGGGTGAGGGCCCACCCTAAACACCTCATCTTAAGCAATTACATTTGCAAAGACTCTGTTTCTAGATAAGGTCACATTCCAGGGTACTGGGGGTCCAACATATCAATTTTGGGGGGAACACAGTCCAACCCATGACAGCATCCCGCATGAAATGTTATTGGAGCACAGCCACACTTACTCATTTTCTTATGGTCTATGGCTGATTTTGCACTACACCGGCAGAGTCAAATAATTTCAACGGTAACTGCATGGCCTGTGAAGATGCAAACCAGGACCTGTGGTGTTACATCCAGAACCCAGTGAAAAATGAGAAGCAAGGCCCCTTTGAAAAATTAAGAATCTGAAGACAGTGATGGCAAAGCATTAAACCAAGGTTGGGCCCCTTCTAAATGTGGGGCCCTGCGTGACTGCAGTTTGCTCACCCATGAAGCCATACCTGCCTAAAATATCCACTCTCTGGTCATTTACAGAAGAAAACAAAAATTGTCGGTCCTGCATTAAGAACAGAGCTAGGAGTGAGAGCTTGGGCTTCAGGGGCATCAGCCTGATGCAGGACCACAGAGGCATCAGCCTGAGTGTAATCAAAAGATACCAAGAAACGAGGTTCATGTAATTTACCAAGGACTAGTGTTAGTTTAGTTCCTCTTTCTTCTTTCATCTTTGTAGAGTTTTCTGCGCTCAGTGTGTCCTTAATGGTCACTGCAGCTTGCTCCATTTCATTTGAGTGTTTTAAACCCTCTTTCCTGCAGCTTCCCCGAGAGGATGTGCTCCTGTTTGATGTCCGTCCCTTACAGTATGTGATCGTAGCACATGCACCCTGGCAGAAGGGCTAGTTGAAATGTGATGCTGTTGTTTTTAAGCTCTTAGAAGTAACAGTGCTAATTGGGATTTTGATCAAGTGTGCTTGCCATCTGAGCAGTCCAGGACCATCAGGGGGCAAGGACCACATGGAGATCATGGGGAAGGTGGTTCTTTATTACCTTTATTATGGCTGCAACCCTTCTGGGCTATCTCTGGTGTTTGGACTTGTAGTCAAATGTAATCCTTCATTAAAATCAAACAGCCAACAGCATTCCAAAAAGTCTCCTGTTATAGACTATATTCTGTCTTCCCTGCAAATTCAGATGTTGAAGTCCTAACCCCCAGTTGCTCAGAATGTGACTGTATTTGGAGTTAGGGTCTTTAAAGGGGTAATTAAGGTAAACTGAAGCTATTAGCGAGGGCCCTGATCCAATAGGACCGGTGTCCTTATAAGAAGATGAGGACACAGACACATAGAGAGGGATGACCTGGTGAGGACATAGGGAGAAGATGGCATCTACAAGCCCAGGAGAGGGGCCTCAGGAGGAACCAGCCCTGCCCACACCTTGATCTTGGACTTTCAGCCTTCAGGACTGTGGGAGAGTAAATGTCTGTTGTTTATAAGCTGCCCGGTCTATGGTTTTCTGTGATAGCAGCCTGAAATGAACTAAGACATCTCAAAAGAAGAGGAGATGAGGACATAGATACACACAGAGGGACGACCACATGAGGACACAGGGAGAAGACAGCATCTACAAGCCAAGGAGGGAGGCTTCAGGAGGAACCAGTCCTGCCCACACCTTGATTTTGAACTTCCAGCCTCCAGGGGTGTGGGAAAATAAATAGTCTGTTGTTTAGGCTGCCCAGTCTGTGCAATTTTATTATGGCATTTGTAGAAAACTGACCCATCCACCTAGATCCTCATAATTTCTCACCTGGCTGCTCTGTGTACTGCTGTAACGTGTAGTGTATTACTTAAAAATGTCTTCTACTTTGCACTGCTGTGGTTCTCTTGTCCTCCTGCTTGCTGTTCAGCTTCTAGGCCTGCCCCAGCTTGTAGCACTCTCTGGGACATTAAAGTTTTATTTATTGTGATAAATATATATCAAAGACATGCTACTTACAGGATGCTCTATATATTCTTTAGGGCATGTATTCATAGGAAGCATGAAGCAGAGTTTGTATTCTCAACAAGATTATATCATAGTTTTGGGTTAAAGTCTATATACATCTCTCTTTTTAGAAAAGAAATTTTTTTTTGTAATTATAGACAGGGTCTCACTATGTTGCCCAGACTGGTCTCGAACTCCTGGACTCAAGCAATCCTCCCACCTTGGCCTCTTAGAAGGCTGGGATGTCAGATATGAAGCCACCGTCCCTGGCCATATCTCTTGGCCATAAAATGAGGTGGGTTTTAGTGCCAGTCTGGCAAGCTGGCTGACCTTGGGCATGTCATTAAAGTTCATGGTGCAAGCAAAGGTTAGTATTAATAACTCATCAGGGAGAAGTATGTGCAAGGGCCAAACTTCATTCTGATGCCTGGTCAGGAGAAGGCAGAGGAATGGGGAGAACACAAACGAACCTAAGTCACTCTCCCAAAGACAATGTCCAAGTGTCCACCTGAGACCTTTTTGTGTGCGTGGAACAAGACACAAGTTTTTGTGTGTGTGGAACAAGACAGTGTTGCCCGGAGAGCTGCCTCGGAAGTCATTTTCAGGGATGGGTTTCATGTTGTATGCAGGAAGGTAGCCCCTTCCCCTCTATGCTGGCTGCCCTGTGTTCAGTGGGTGTCAAGCTGATGTCTGCTCTTGTTCATGTTTCCCATGAACGTTTCTGCCTACGTCTGCCTGAGAACCTGGCCAAAGTGCGAAAGTGTCCCTCCTCCAACCTGCCATCTACTCTCTTTTTTGCTTTTTGTTTTTGTTTTTAGAGACAGACAAGCTGGGCGCAGTGGCTCACACCTGTAATCCCAGCACTTTGGGAGACTGAGACGGGTGGATCACTTCAGGCCAAGAGTTTGAAACCAGCCTGGCCAACATGGCGAAATCCCGTCTCTACTAAAAATACAAAAATCAGCCGGGCGTGGTGGCGCACGCTTGTAGTCCCAGCTACTCAGGAGGCCGAGGCAGGATAATTACTTGAGCCTGGGAAGTGGAGGTTGCAGTGAGCCAACATCGCACCACTGTGCTCCAAGTGACACTCTGGGTGACAGAGTGAGACCCAGAAAAAGATAAGAAAGAATGAAAGAAAGAAAGAAGGGAAGGGAAGAAGGAAGGAAAGCAGGGAGGGAGGAAGGGAAGAAAGAAAGAGAAAGAAAGAGTCTCTGTCACTCAGGCTGGAGTGCAGTGGCACAGTTATAGCTCACTGTAGCCTCTACCTCTTGGGCTCATTCAGTCCCCCTTATTTAGCCTCCAGAGTAGCTGAGACTGCAGGCACACACCACCACATCCTGCTAATTTTTTTTTTTTTTT